>NW_028247047.1:0-184000 GCF_964263255.1 Lissotriton vulgaris | reverse complement strand
GACAGTTCACTAAAAACATAGTAAGTTGGTCTGCCCCCTTAATGTTCACCAAAGCTAATGAAGGATCGAAATGACATATCCTACATTTCTGCGCCATACCCTCAGGTAGCAAGCAGTGAGTGCATGCGATGTTAACTGTAGGACGAAGGTAGATCAGTTGATCTCTTGTATATATACTACTTACTACTGTCTCATTAGAGGCAGGAACAGGGGGTATGGCCCCTGGCCGCGTTTGGTCCCGGATGGGCGCAGACGGGCTTGCCTTGTGCGTGCCTTCGGCGCGCACTCGCCGCGCCAGCTGCGCGCGTCCGCTGTGCGGTCGCAGGCTTGCCGTCATGAAATAGGAAGTGAGAGGGAAGGCTAGAGCGCTAACCCGAGCGCAGAGGAGACAGGAAGTGGTGGACTTCTCACCCTCCGCGCAAACGCCCACAATGGACGCGGCGGACCGGGGCGGGACCGAGCAGGAAAGCACAAGATTCTTAAAAGATCAAAACAAACGGTAATTTGTATTTTTTTAAAAACAGTTCTACTATTTTGAGCCACAAATTAGTAACAGCAATTCAGTTCTTTAAAATTGGGACCCAAGCAACAACGTGCACCTTCCCTTTGTTTCCCCACACGGCAATGGTCTTCAAGTGGTCAAGTGAAGGGTAACTGTCAGTGCCACTGAAAGTTTAGCATCCACCTACCGCCTACCGTGAACCGCAGGTAACGCCGGTGGGCTGGCAGGACGGGGATGTGAAAATAAGCATCCTGCAAGTCCAACGCTACCAGCCAGTCTCCAGGGTCTAGGGCAGCTAAGACCTGAGCCAAAGTCAGCATCTTGAATTTCTCCTTCTGGAGGAAGCCGTTGACGTTCAGCAGGTCCAAGATAGGGCGTAGGCCCCCTTTGCCCTTCTTGGGTACCAGAAAGTAGTGGGAGTAACAACCACACCCTACTTCTGGCCCAGGAACGCGCTTGATGGCCCCCTTGGCCAAGAGGGCCGTGACTTCCTCTTGCAGAAGTTGCAAGTGATCCCCCGACACGCGGTGGAATTGCGGTGGCATGGCTGGAGGGGTCGCCTCGAAGGGGAGGGAGTAGCCCCTTCGGACGATTTGCAACACCCACCTGTCCGATGTGACAGTGCGCCAGTGGGAGAGGTGATGGCGAACCCTGCCTCCCACAGGCGTCACATGGGCCTGAAAACTCGGACTAGGAAGGTTTTGAGGCGGGTGCTGCGGAGGGAGGTGTGAACTGGCTTCGCCGTTGTCCCCGACTGCCGCCACGGCGGTTTCCACGGCCGCCACCGCGCTGTTGAACATTCTGCGGAGCGTGGCTGGCAGCACGTGTGGGGGCGCCCCTTCCTTGGCCACAAAAGGAGCAAAAGGCACCCGATTGCTGGCGTGTGGCCGAGAGGCCCAAGGACTTGGCCGTAGCCCTGGAGTCCTTAAAACGCTCAAGCGCATGGTATGCCTGGTCACCAAAGAGGCGACGGCCATCAAACAGCATGTCCAGAAGTGGGGTCTGGACTTCGGCCGAAAAGTTGGCAGACCTCAACCAGGCGTGGCGTCGAACTGCCACCGTCGTTGCCATCGCCCTGCCCAGTGAGTCTGTGGTATCCAGCCCACACCGGATAGAATAACGCGCTGCATCTCGGCCCTCCACAAGGGTTTGGCCGAGTTTAGCCCGGACCTCCTCCGGACATTGTGGCAGCACGTCCGCGAGCGCGTCCCACAGGGTGTGGGTGTAGCGGCCCAAGAGACAGGCGGTATTGACATACCGCAGCCCTAAGCTTAGGGACGAGAACACCTTCTTCCAGAACTGCTCATATCTCTTGGATTCCTGATCCGGCGGAGCCGTCGGGAATGCGGTCTGGGAAGTGGAGGCCTGGATAACCAGACTCTCGGGGGTGGGATGAATGGACAAAAAGCAAGGGTCGTAAGGGGCCGGGCGGTAGCGTCTGGCCACATTCCTATCCACAGGCGGACCTGTGGCTTGCTTGGACCAAGTGCCCACAAGAACGTCACATAAAGCCTCATTGAACGGCAGCAGAGGCTCGCTGGAGCTTATCTACGGTTTGAGGACCTCAGTGAGGAGGTTAGTCCTCACGGCCGCGACGGGGAGCTCAAGGTTTAAGGCCTTGGCGGCCCTCGTCAACACTACACTATAAGTAGACCCCTCCTCCGAAGCCACGGTCGGAGGGGAGACAAATCCAGTGTCTGGCGAAGTGTCAATACCTCTGGCCTCCCCAAGCTCATATGTCCAGTCCTGTTGGGACTGGCACTCCAGTGCCAGAGGGTCCTCAGACCCCTCCCAATCTCCCTCGTCACCCGTTTCCTGTAAAACAGGATTAACAGACGGGCCTCCTCATGGAAATAAAAATCTCCAAAGGCTGTCGGAAGCGGCGCCCAGCGGCGCCGTTCCGGCGCCAGAGTCGGACCGAAGGGAACATTGGGGACGGCGTCCACAGTGGGCGCCGGGGGCGACACCCATGGGGACGGTGCCGGTGAGGTCGACTGGCGACGACCCGGATCCGGAAGCGGATCCGGTGAGGTCCTGCGGCGCCAGGACCAAAGTCGCCAGCGGCGTCGGGGTGGAAGCACCCGACAGCATTGGGGCCGAAGCGCCCGACCCGCTAGGGCCTCCAGCCGGGACTGTAGGGCCCGGAGGCGCCACGGAACCCGACTGAGGAGGGAGGAACCTCATGGCCATGAGGTACCGCTCTATCTCCTCCGGCGTCGCACTGTGCCCAGGGACCCGAAGGTGTGGGGCAGGCGGCGACGCTTGCGACTCCCCCGGAGCCGCGTGGGCGGTGTCGCCCGAACCCCCGGCCGCATCATGCGAGCGTTGGGGTGGGTCGGAGGAACGATGACATCTCTCCGACCTCTCATGCCTCTTACCTGAGGACTTGGATCCTGACGACCGATGTCCACTCCCGGAGCTGCGATAACTCCGACCCCGCGACCGGTCCCTCGACCTCCCGTGGGACCGGGACTGGGACCTGGAACGGCGCAGGTCGACTGCCGGAGCTCGAGTCGCTTGCGGGACCGCTCCCGCCTAGCTTTAGACGTCAGGGCCTGGCAGACGGAGCAGGTGCGGTCATCGTGGTTGAGGCCTAAACACTTCAGGCACCGGCGATGGGGTCCGTAACCGACATCAGTCGGTCGCACTTCGAACAGGGTTTGAACCCGGGCATCCCTACCGGCACTGATAGAGTCGAAGACTCGAAGACAGAAATGATCAAATAGATCAAAACGTTTAGTCAAAAAATGACTAGGGGTAGAGCGTCTCCGGATCTGCGCTAGCTGGCGCGGAAAAAAGAACTGACGTCAGCGCGCATGGGCGGCGTCTAAGTACTCTGACTACGTCATTCCGGCGCTAACGATGCCGACGACGGACCCGCGGACGACGCCTACCGACGCGCAGGGATATTGCTACGCAAAAATTTCCGGATCCAGTCTGATGCCTGGGGATATTCTAAGGTAAGGAATCTATCACTAACGTGTCTCTTTCAGATGTAACTCACCTGTGTACATCCCATCCTATTAAATTTGAACTGTTGGCTTGGTTGCATTAGTATATGTATACCAAAATCTATAAGTGTGTATTCGAGACAAACATGTGCATTTTCACTCATAAGCTGATGTTTGAAGAAACAAGGGTGAATTTCCAAAATATACTTAAGGCTAGTATTTAAATTAAATGAAATGAATGAAACATAATCTAGAGGGTGACGGAAATCACTGCATAGCCATATGTGGATGATTTACATCTCTTCCTGAGGGACTGGAGAGAGGACTTCAGGGGAACCAAGCACATGCTAGACGAATTTGGGGCCCTATCTGGGCTACAGGTCAACTGGCAAAAATCCAGGCTTTTTCCAACAGTAGCAAACCAAGCACCCCATCCCCACCCCTCCCCCTAACTGGGTTAGACTACTTGCTTTGGGTACCTTGCTATCTGTAGTATTTAGGGGTCCGAATTTTCACGACCAAGCTGACCTTCTTGAAGAAAATGTAGGCCTAGTTAACAAGGTGTTCAGACAGAATATAAGGAGTTTTAGGAAAACACATTCAATGTCCGTGGCCAGCAGAATGGCACTGTTAAAGATAGTGGCGCTCCTGCGGCTGCTGTACTATTTCACCATGCTACCGCTGTGGATACCAAGAGTGTTGTTTAGGGAGCTGGATTCCCTAACTATGGGGTTCACATTGGGGGCTGAGCACAGACAATTAGTGCTAACTACAATGCAGCAACCGGGGACAGACAGGGCAGGAATTTGGAACATATTATCTAATTACAAAACTGTAGTGGTGTACGCAGTTGGTAAAAGGGAGACATACCCCGGAAAAAGCATTAGGATCATCTGTTCCTGCCATGGACTCCCTAATCGAGGTGCTATTATAAAGAGGCATTGTGCAGACTGTGACACTAGGAAATTTCAAGTCATGAGTAAGTGCTGGACTCAAAGCCTCCAAAAGACAAGGTGGAAAACTCCTTATCTGCCTGACCTCCCTATTTCAACGCTCAACACTCTACCGCACAGGGGAACCTGGGGAGAACTGATTGAGTGGGTCACCGCAGGGGCGACAAACATGGGAGATCTCTTACGGGATAGGGAGTTGATCTACTTCGAGGAATTCAGAACGTCTGACTTACGACAGATCCACTTCCTAATACACGGGGCAGTGACACCAGCATTCCTCAGACACTCGCAAACTGGCCTGAAAGGACCTCAACCTTCCAAAACCTGTCAGTACGTGATGACAGACTTGGGAACCTACAGAGCAGTGTTATGTCAGTACGGGATGACAGACTTGGGAACCTACAGAGCAGTGTCAGCCTTATATCAAGCAATAAGAGGAGATGTGCTACTGCCACTAGGCACACTCAGGACCAAATGGGAGGTACACTTAGAGATACAGATCCCTGAGGGAAACTGGGCAACAATCCTAGGCAGAATATCCACGGTATCCAAAAAAGCTAGGTACATGCTGATCAATGTTTTCCTGCTCCACAGAGCCTATCATACACCAGAACGTATTAATAGATACTTTAACATGACAGATGACGCTAGTCCTAGTTTCGGGTCCAAAGGGGCAGACCTCATACATACAACTTGGCACTGCCCTATGTTACGACTATTGGGAAGAGATTACACCAACAGTTGTGAGGGTGGCAGAGAAGTAAATCCCTTGCTCCGCAGGTTACTGTCGGCTCAGCTGGTTCCCTTCACACTTCCAAAACAAGGGTACCGAGAAGGGTTCGAAGACTTGGCACACATATTAGCTAAATGGGAAATTACCAGGAATTGGAAAGTGCCATGTCACTGCAAGCAACTTGAGAAATGGGTGGGCACGAAGGAGATGTGTTGATGCAAGAAGCATGGAGAGGCATCAGCTTGATAGAGCCAGGTCCCAGAAAGCACTGGTTGACAGCTTAAAACAAGAGTCATAGAGGACCACACACCGCAAGGTCTCTCCCCCTCCGTTGCCTCCAGAACAGGGTGAACTGGGAAGGCATGAGTGATTCTGCCCATTCATCAGTATAGTGCCCCCAACCCCCCAATTGCAGTGGATGTTACTAGACAGGAGATTACCAGATATGTATGAGAAAATATTTATTTGAACTCGAAAGGACCAATCCACACCCAGAAGCAGAATGACTGCTGAACTAGGGCACAATTCCGAAGGAGGGAGGGTGGGAGTTATGAAAGTTTGGATGTTGTTCATTAATCACTGTTACTTGACACTTGATACCTGGAATGCAACTACATCTCACCTACTGCAATTGGACTGTTTACAGAGGTGACAGATCGTATTCAGCGGATTACAATGAAATGCAATAAAACATGCTTTAAAAAAATTAATGAAACAATCTGGTGTTGTGGAGACCTATTATTAACTTACTGGCAAGGTGTTAGACCGTGCTAGAGAGGGGCAGTGGCTCCAGAAGTCTGATGAGTCAGGGCTGGGCTGAATAGACCTGGGCTGCATTTAGAGTAGGGGGAGGAAATTTCCTTTCACCTGAATGGGCCTGGTTCACTTTCAACAATGCTGTCTCCACCCCCTGCCAGGAAGCTGCAAAGGTGAGGACAGAACCAAAACTTTTAGATCACCTATGGGAAATCAAGAGGAACCTTTGCCAAGGAGAACAGCTGGAGAAGCCGAGAAGGAATACTGCCCCAGTGCTGTTTTGCTGTCTGGGGTCGGCCTGCAGTGGCTACTTGCTGCTAAAGAAAGGAGAAAGGACTCTGCTGCTTGCTTTGACCCATCTACTTAAAGAGAAGATCTCCAAGGCTTGAACTGAGCTTGCCTCATGTTCTAGAGATTCTCAGGACCAGGAAAGACCTCACCGTTCTGTGGGCCCGTCTCTGCTCATCACCGCAGAAGAAAAAGGTAACCGACTCTGTCAATGAGTCCGTCGCAGGATTCTGTGTCCTGAAAGCACTGCCAAGAGCAACGCCTCGCTACGCAACGCAACCCTGGTCTCACCGCCTCTGTCAACGAGACGCTGCTTGCACAGCGTCCTGTGGGTACCGCATTCCACAGCGCTTCGCTACATGTTGCAAGGACATCACCGACTCCGTTGCTGCCTGACCCTAACATCGACCGGCTCCGTCGCCGCCCCTTGACCGGTCAGCAGTCTCACCTTTCAACGCAAGCCCTGGTCTCACTGACTCCGTCGACGAGCCGCTGCCTGCACCAAATCATGAGGATACCGTCTGCCGCAACCGTGACATTTGCCCCGACCAACTCGCACCGACGTGTTGGTCGCAACAAGAAAGGTACTGTGTTAGAGTCTGTCAACACTTTAGCGCTCGTATTGACACGGTCAGCTGGAATTGTTAGACTCTGTTGTATTCAGTATCGCTGTAGCCCCAGGAGGAGCTACAGAGTCGGAGGAACTGTGTTTTATTGATTTTCCTGTAATTTAGAGGTTATTTTGCACAAGTACTATTTTTCAAGAGTATTGTATATTGGATTTTTATCGTATTTGGTCTTGTTGGTTTAGATAAAGAATTACTATTTTTCTAAACTGGTGTGGTGCTCATTCGTAGTGTGTTCACTGTATTACTGTATGTGTTCACAAATGCTTACACACACTTCCTCTGAGATAAGCCTGTCTGCTCATGCCAAGCTAGCAAGCGAGTGAGCAGGGGTTATTTTAGAAGTGTATCCCCATTACCCTGAATAGAACCAAGGGCCCCTATTTGGACAAAGGTACCTACCTCTGCCATCTAGACACCCCCATTTCTAACCCAAGGACATTGTAACTGTAGCTGTTATGTATTATCCTTGTAGAGACCTGCCATATTAGCAAAGCATTCTTTTTACATTACTGCTGGCAATCGTGACTGATGCACTAAGGTGAACACCACTGGTAATCTTGCATATGGTGGTCACTAATCATTGCTGATATGGTCATTATTACAACTCTCATATTAGTGGAAGTTCAGGGTGATTGTCATTGAACATACATAGTTCATTAATCAGAAACAAACCCATCCCTCTCTCACATTGTCTCGGTTTCTATATAGTCTCCCCCTTTAATTTAATTTACTTCTAAACTGCTTTTACCACTACCCACCCCTGAACTCTACAATTACCCCTACCACCCTTAATCACTACCAACCCCATAACCCTCAAATTACCCTTAGCATTCTTTGCCACTACACACGCCCAAGCCCTCAATTTAACCATACCATTATATGTACATATACCAATACTTACCATGAGTGGTAAAGGCACTATGTCATAAAGGCATCGTTGTGAAGGCATTTTCCTTGTGGACAGTACATACATTGTCTTGGGATGGCATACATGACAAAGACGTTTGATTGGTCTGACACTTAGCTCTGAACGAACATGGAATTATTGGAGGTCTCTAATCATGCCATCTTTACACATCAGATGCTGCTTTAATCATACACAGAAGATACCCACATTTCTCTAGCATCCCTTACACCACACGTATGCTAAGTTGTTAGACAGTTTTTTCCCGAAATAACAGAGAAAACAAAAGTTAAAGGTTTTGTTTTTGGCTCAACAACCGCACCAGATCGTTATCCTTTATTTTTAAAAGAATTCCAAATAATCACAACTAAAGTTTGAATCTGCGCTTGGAATCTGGTGGTGCCCTTTACTTTACACAACTATATAAACACAAATTTATGATGCAATGATTTACTTATCCTTCAGACTTTAAAGCAAAGAACATATTTGGGATATAAAAAAAAACCATTACTCACAGAGATGGGGACAGTGAGCAGAAAAAGAGTTGTACCCATGCTCTCAAGAACATATATGTAAAACACTCAAGGGTAACTCTTCCTAAAGGGGAATTCAGCCTTTTGGGTCATGGGCTAAATGGAGGAGAGATAAGAGAGGAAATGACGATTCTGAAAAAAATGGGTCTCAGGATGGATATGTTTTATAAGGGAAAGATCCTCAATTTTGAAGAGTTGCCCTCACACACCAGTGAAGGTGTCATGTTTAATTTCATCATTGGGCATTTTTGCTTTTCATGGGGGCTGAACTGCACCCCCACGGGCCCTGCGAGAGGGCTCTCTAGTTGAGATCTATTTTGTAAAACGCCGTAGTGGTGAGTGCGGGTAGGTGGGGTTCATGCAGTGGTGGGTTAAAAATACTGCGGTCGTCCCTGAAAACTGCTTTTATATTCCTGGGTCCACCAGGTATAATAAAAACAGAAATAAACTGTGACCTTCCACTAATGAGGAAGTGTAGTTTGGTTCACATAGTGTAAATGGTGATAAAAGTCATCGAGTCAACATGTTTCACGCCCTGTTGGTCTGGAAAGGATCCTTGGCGTTCCATTTGGACCAAATTGAATTGAAAAAATGTTAATGTGCAAAACAGAAATTTTCCAAAGAGGTCAGGGAAGAGAAAACACCCTGAATGTGAAGTCTGAATCAGACTTGTTGTGGCGTTGCCGAAAAATAATGAATTCAACTATCACCCCAGATTAAAAATCCAACCTAGAAGAGACAAAAAAAGAAGAAAATAGAAAATGTGTAAGTAAAAGTGTGCCACATTGAGTGTTAGGTGGCATAAAAACATGGGAGATCGAGACGTGATGCACTAAAGTAAGTAATCCTGTGTCACAGCTTAGGTCATTCATAATAACGCACAACTGTCAAAAGGGATTAATATCCAGGAGTAAAAAGACACTGAGGTTGTCTCAAATACGGTCAGTCGCATTCTCTCAGCGTATCAAAACACCTGAGTATGGGAGAGAGGAAGTGACACAGGTTGTCTTGCTTACCCTTAGAAGGTGAAGGGGAGGGCTTTACAGAGGAAGCAGGCCTACGCAAAGGTAACCAGTAGAGTAAAATAAAGACTGTAAAGTATCAGGGGTGTAGGTAGGGAGGTGGTGTAGGACGGACAAAGGAGACAACAAAGAAGGGTGCTGTCCGTAAGTAAAGAATGAGAAAGTACTCACAGTGACCCTTGGCAGAGTGAGGCTATCTCACCTACCCACATCTGCTACAGCCAGAGGAATCAGGCATGTAGCGGAGGCACATGCTTACAGAGACGGAGCTTGTTAATTCAAAAGCCGATACCTGTCAGGGAACGGACCGGGAGTCAGATGTGATGTAACCCTTGAAGGTGTGTCATCAATACGCTTGGAATTTACCTTGATAAATAGGAGCTATCGTTGAATGGTAAAGGAATCCCACATAACATGAGGAGGGAGTTTTTCAATAAAGATGTGAAAATGCATATATTACATCAGAATGACTTTGAGAGTGAGGTATGGGGGTGATCGTATGTGAAATAGACACAGTAAGGTGTCCGCCACACTAAGGTGTTTAGTCAGATGGCGGGAGAGCCTCGCTGGGTTCAACACTGATGTACGGGAGTCCTATAAGCATGTGGGACTCTGGTGGTGTAGAGAGGATTCTAAGGAAGGTACATTGGAGATCTCAGCAGAATAGAAGTGTCCTGCTAAATGGCAGGAAGGACATGTCGGGCCGTAGTTCGAATGCTAGGGTCCTACGGGACTAAGAGCGTGGACAATTAGGGTCCCTGGCGGCTGATGTACTAAGGACTGGTGCTCACCAAAGTATGGGTGATAGCAAAGTAGCCTGGTGGTGTGCAAACAGGTCACAAGGGCAAAGGTAGAGTGTGGGACTTTGAAAGTGATGTCAGAATAGTTGTGACACCTCGTGTATGTGGGAGGTCATATGTAGGTATGTGGGCGTGCTAAGCATAGTTCTGTAAGGGACGGGTTTGAGAATTATGGTTCAGAAGGAAAACACATGGGTGTCATAGGACTGGTGCGATTCAAGTTGAGCATTAAGACCAAAGAATGTCATTGTTTAGTCAATGGATGTGTGTTTTAAGTCAAAACACCCACCACTGTTCTTGTGCAAAGAGGGAGCTGGAATTCCATTTGTTGTCTGCCTCAATGATGGTCAACCTCAGGCTATGCGCCGTGTGGTTAAACTCAAGAAAGTGGGAGCACATTTTAGTGTTGGTTTTCTTGCAGCGTATCGTGCTGCAATGTTCGTTAATGCATATTTTTACTGTTCTTGTAGTCATACCTACATATCTTAAACGACAGGGGCATGTAATGAAGCAATTACGATTTTTTGTATTACAGTTGGTGTGATGTCTCTGCTCCCATGGCTTTCATAGCCCAACGTCAATAGTCTTAGTTGCTTGGGTAAAGCGACAGACTGTGCACACCCCCACATGGATAATGTACCTTGACATGAGGGAGTTCCCATAAAGTGGTCTGAGTCTGTCGTTTTACATTCTGATGTGTATCTATGAGCAGATCTCGCAAATTGTTAGTGCGCCTGTATGCAAAAACAGGGGGGTGCCAGCAACAAAGGTCTCTATGTTCAGGATGTCCAAAGTTTTTTAATGATTTTTTGTATCCTATTGGATGCAGGTGTGAGGCTGTCACACATGTGAGCTTGTCCATGTGTGGTCTGTCTTTATTTTCCAGCAGGCTATCTATGTGGTTATTTTTGGCTCCTTTGTATGCCTGTTGTATGACTCTGAGGGTAGTGGTGGTCCAAAAGGTTGGATTTGAGGGTAGAGGCCTGCAGTTCATATTCTTTCACGAGGTTGCAATTCCTCCAGAGGTGGAGGAATTGGCCAACTGGTAGGTTATCACGTAGAGTCTTTGGATGGTGGCTCTCATAGAGTAATAAGCTATTCCTGTCAGTGTTTTTTTTGTAGTTAGTAGTAAATATCCTGCCTCCGTGTATTGAAATTAGTAAATCCAGGAGGGGTATAGATTGATCTGAGATTGTGCTGGTAAATTTAAAAAAAGGATTCAGCGTGTTCACCCAGTTGTAAAATTCTGTGCAGATGTCATGACCCCCTAGCCAGAGATGAGGATGTCGTTGATATACCGGCGCCAGGTGAGGATATTCCCTCCGTACAGATTGCCATCACTGAGGATCTGCTTCCTCTTAAAAGCCGACATATATAGGCATGCCAGACTAGGAGCAAAAGTGCTTCCCATAGAAGCGCCCTGCACTTGGTGGTAAACTTTTCCTTCAAATTCGATGAAATTCTCCTTAAGGGCCAGGTTGGCACATTCCACGAAGAAGCTGGTTGGTGTATTTGATTTCCATGGGATCTCTGTGGTAAGAATGGTCTCCAGAACTTCCAGGATTGCACCCTGGGGGGATGTTGGTATATAAGGCTTCGACGTCCAAGGTCACTAAGAGATCGATTCCTTCTGGCTCCATACATTTATGTATGAGGTTCAACACTTCTGTGGTATCTTTCAGGTAGGTTGGAGTCTTCATAACAATAGGTCTAAGGAAATGGTCACAGAATTTGCTAAAAGGCTCAAAAAGCGAGTCGATGACCAAGACTATCAGTCGGCCTAGTGGCGGGGTCCCAACCTTATGGATCTTCGGGAGGGTGTAGGAATCGGGGATTCTAGGTTGGATACTGTACAGAAAACTGGCTTATTTCTTTGTGATACAACGTTCGATTTCTGCTTCAGAAGCGAGTATTTTAATTTTGGTGGATAACCGCTCCATAGGATCAATATCTATGGGGTAAAAGTAATGGGTATCCGAGAGTTGGCGTAGGCATGCGTTGTCATAGGTGGTGAGGTCCTGGAGGAAAATGGCCGGCCTTTGTCTGCCGGTTTTATAACAATGGTCTGATCATCCGTGATCCCTTTTATCAGTTCTGTTACATAATTCAATAGATTAAAAGGGGGGCGGATCGTAGTGTTCTCCTCTTCCGTCAAAACCGCTTTTTCAAAAGTGAGTATTTCCATGGGCATGGTTGAAGATAGTGGAGTGAATCTAGACCGGTTGCGTAATCCTGTATCCTCCGTAAGGGGAGGGGGTTTGTACTGGAAGAAGGCACATTGTCTTATTTTCTGGAAAAAACTGTTGTAATTCAAGGGTAAGGCGGAAGGGATCCTCCTAAGAGGTGGGGACAAAGCTAACTCCCTTTTCCAGTACTTTGTTCTCTCCACTATTCAGTTGGCGTGAGGATAAATTCAAGATGAGTGTTTTGTCGCCTTTGTTTAACTCCTCAACAGCATCTGTGCCTCTGGTTCCTGCCAATGTACATTCTTGTTCTGTCCTCTTCTGCCTCTTTTTCTGCCCCTCCCTCTGTTAAAATAAGGGGGTTCAGAAACTGATACATAGGAAACTGTTGTCATTTAACCTGTAGCATGGGGTGCCACATCAGTGGTGATCCCATCCATGGGCCGGTGTATAAGTTGGCCTGATAAGGTTGGGTGGGGAAGTTAGGAAAAAGTGGTGGTGGTGGGGTGTGAGTTGCCTTTCTGTCTGCTTGAGCTACCCCAGCTATAATTGTTTGAGTGGCTACTAAATGAGCTATATTTTCTTGAAAAAGTGGTGGACCCTTCATCAGAGGCGGTATCACCTGCAGGTACCTGGAAATTCTCCTTAGTACAGGAGTACACATTTTCTGTCAAATAATGAACTCTTTTGGAGTTCATTATTTTTTTTTCTGTGAAATACTTATGCTCATTCATTTCTTCATTGATTTCAGCTAGACATGTTTTGAACGCTGAAATACTGATGCCTGTCTTGAGAGCATTCTCAGCCAGTAATCTGGATCAAAAGGGCATCAGAAAGGCGTTTTGCTGTATTAATAATAAGGACTAGCCAGTCTGTGTGCATTTCCAGGCAATCTTGGACCACTCTCGCCGAAATGCGATATCTTCCAGGACAATCCTAGGTGTGAGGGTCACTAACAGACCATTCGGGGCGATATTAGCCCTCAGGTATTCCCTCATGATAGAGCCATGGAGGGGTGTCTTGACCTGCTGTTTTCCTAGGGCTGCTAGGGCTTTCCAATCCTCTGTTTTACTACCAGAGGCTGAATTACCTTCTATAGTCAGTAATGAAAGTGCTCTCAGGATCCTCAGCTACAGTATCGTCCTCGAAGCTGTGACCAAGATTGTCCGTCATATTGAAGTGTGAGAAATAAAATGAGTGCAAAGGAAAAAGCGGAGGTATAGTGGAGGCCCGTCAGTGATAGCATGCAGTCAGAAATGATAGTGAGTGTATAGGTAGACAAGGGTTTTGTATTAAGGCGTAGGGTCAGCGAGACTGAAGTTGAAAAAGAGAACTAGAGATACAGTGTCCCACGGCTAGCTGCCGTATCAATTACACTACTCACAGAGATAGGGACACAGAACAGAAAAAGAGAAGTCCAGTACCCATGCTCCTAAGAACATATATCTAAAACACTCAAGGGTAACTGTTCCTAAAGGGGAATTCAGCCTATTGGGCTACGGGCTAAATGGAGGAGGGATAAGAGAGAGGAAAAATGTTTTTTGTAAAAGAATGGGTCTCAGGATGGATATGCGTAATGAGGGAAAGTTCCTCAATTTTTAAGAGTGGCCTGTGAAGTTGTCATGATTCATCATTGGGCATTTTTGCTCCTAATGGAGGTGGGGCTGCAATCCCCATAGGTCCCGCAAGATGGCACTTTAGCAGAGATTTCTTTTGTAAAACGCTGTAGTGATGAGTGCGGTATGTTGGGCTGGTGCTTTTTATTCCTGGGTACACCAGGTATAATAAAAACAGACCTTCCACTAATGAGGAAGTGTAGTTTGGTTCAAACAGTCTGAAAGGTATTAACGGTCATGGGGTTGACATGTTTCACGCCCTGTTGGTCCGGAAATAATCCTTGGCGTTTCATCAGGACCAAGTTGAATCAAAAAAAATTTAACTTGCAAAACAGAAATTTTCTAAAGTGATCAAGGAAGAAAAAAAAACCCTAAATGTCAAGTCTTAAAAAACCATCTCTGGTTTGTTGGCTCCAAACTTCAATCACTATTTTCTAATTCTGACAGGGAATTGCCCAACCCCCACTCTGCAATAACAACCCACTGTACATAGAAAGACATTCACAATGCATTCCAAGACTCTTGTTTTCTGGGCTTCTAATCTATGGCAACTCTCTGATAGTCAGTATCTCCACCCCTAAACAGATGAACACAAAGTTTTGATATACTGAAAATAGTAGGATGCTATGAACATGGTAAAGAACAGTGGAGGTAAAAGAAATGAAAACTTGGAGATCGATGTACAATGATCACACATCCTGATATCTGACATTTAAGTGACTGAACATAACAATTGCAAAAATACCACTTTCCTTCATTGCAGCACCATTGTTTTTGTTGGCGAGAAGACACAGCCAGGTGGTGTAGATTTCTGTCTTAATCAACTCTCTTGATGTTGCTTTGGACCACAGAGCGCAAACAGAATATTCTTAAAATGGTGTATTTTCAGATTATAACTTTTTTTTAAAGAAAAACTTACATTTACAAATAAAGTGTATTCATTAGTCTTGTATATTCTTCCTCTAAAGTGGGACTACATGCCTTCCTAACAGTACAAATCATGATGCTTTCAAGGACTATTTACGCTACCATCCCATTCATTGTTGTAGTAGGCTGTACGCCACAGTTTTTGGCCACACAGTGGCAATGACTTTGTGCAAACATTCACTATGCTTTAACTTCAAGCGCGTAATTCTGCAAACTCACAAGTCCTTCGTGGACGTTCAAGTGAGAGCATGAAATACATAGAGGGACAGTTGAGAAGTGCTTTTGTTTGTAACAGAAATTAGGTGGATAACATTTGTATCGAAGCATAGGCTTCGCAGTCATAGTTGTTCACAGTTTGGAGTTCTACAGCCTCGCTCATCGAACAATTAAATATGGCCACAAGTCCTTTAAGTGCAAAATGAAGAGCTTCCAGTAACCAGTCACACTTTCTTTAGACCTCCTAAGTGACTTGCAAACTGAGTGAACGCTTAGTCAAACACAAGTACTCAAAAATGTCTTGGCTTTACTGTAGTAAAAGTTCAACTGCCGAATGTCCTTTTCATTCCCTTTCACAGGGCAGTTTCAAAGCACGTTTGGCACAGTCATATTGCATCCTTTCCACAGTGGCGATGCTTTCTTCTCGTGAACCAGATAAATCACAGCATTGTTTAAGAAACACCCTCACAGAGCAGTCTGATCGCCCAGTCATGAAAGTGCAGTCTTCTGCGTTCTACAATTGTAGAGCACTTCTCTGAATGCGTTATGATTTTCAGTAATGAAGTCTGTTGATTGAATCAATATAGTGAAAGGTAGCCCCTAGTGCCCAGCTGGTTTCAACATCATTAATTTTCCTGGCAAGCTAAAAAAGAAAAATACATAATAAGGGTTCAATCTTTTCATACAAGGGCAAATAAGTAACCACTGGTTCTATAATATTACAGTCAAAATAATAGATTTCAAGAAGTTCCATACATACACATAGACACAACAGTACAATACCTCTCCCACCTCTCACTTGTAAATTACAGTCCTTGATAATGACCTTTGATACAGTTCAGCGTCACTTGACAAACAATGCCCCATAGAAATGTTAATTGTCTGCTACAGTAAAGATTGCTGTACAGAATTTGACCAAACTTGATAGGAAGAGTGTTTGGTAACATTTAAAGAGTTTTTCTTTTTTAGCTTGCCATCAATTTGTTCAGTAAATTTTGAGAAAATTCAAGAAATAAATAACACAGAGCTTCACGAGCCAAAAAGAATCCCATTGACTGAGAGGACCTAAAATGTTTGCTTTGGCAGCCAAGGTCAGACATTTTAGCAATATGAGGGAAACCAACAGAGGGTTTAAAAATGCCACCTTACTCTAAAAACAGTTTAAAAACCATGTCACACCCAAGAATCATGTTTGCCAAACTATATTTAAAAATACACATCTCAGCCTACTTTGTATCACAGGAGCTCCCAGACTTAGAACCCAGACAGTTATCCCTGTTCAATGTGTGAATGGACGTCTGTGTAGCAGTCTGGCCGATGTCCAATGCCGGAACACCCCTCACCAATGACACAGCGGAAGACTTAGCTCTGGTAGAATTTACCTGAAAGAACCCAGAGGGCTACTTTTTACCATGGCATAACACATTTTTAAGCACAGGACCCACCATCTGGACAAAGTCTGCTTCTGAATTGCCCTTCCTTTCTTAGTCCTAGCAAAAACAAAAAAAGAATGGTAATTTACAAGATACTCCTTAATCCATTCAAAGAAAAGCTAAGGGCCCTCTCAGAATTTATAGTGCTGAGAATTCGGTTGAGGGTTTTGGAGTGTACAAGAAAAGGTGGCGCCTATGCTGGTGGCGGTTATTCCAGGTAAAGGTAACAAAATAAGAACGGTGCAACAAGGTCAGAGGAGACCCAAAAAAAACTCTGTATAGGTTGGACAAGGGTCCAGCCAATTGAATAAAATACAAATCTTGTGCACACATTTATAATGGGTTAATCATGCAGGTTCTTTTCAAGTATTCGAAAATTATCAAGCGTCAGTTATAGTAATGAGACAAGGTAGACACATGTAGAATTTTCTCTTTTTTATGGATGTATTTAGACCCTCCTATTCTGGAGGGATGATTTCAAAACAAAAACAACGTAACCAGCCGACACGTGTTTCGTCAAGCGAGCCGATAGCTCGTTGACTCTTCAGGGCTGTCGGAAGTGTCAATATAACGAGTTTGGATTGCCAGTGATAATTCCAACCCGGCGTTAAGCGGGTACAAAAACCAAGGAGTATCATTAAAGGTTCATAGTTTAAAGGAAAAGACTGGCGGGTACATCCGTCGAAGTGTTGGTGGTCTGAGTGCAGAAACTAACAGGAGCAGGAGCATGGTGTCTCTTGTCAGTGTGGGAGAACCTGGTGAATGTGTGAATGGACGTCTGTGTAGCAGTCTGTCAGATGTCCAATGCCGGAACACCCCTCACCAATGACACAGCGGCAGACTTAGCTCTGGTAGAATTTACCTGAAAGACCCCAGAGGGCTACTTTTTACCACGGCATAACACATTTTTATGCACAGGACCCACCATCTGGACAAAGTCTGCTTCTGAATTGCCCTTCCTTTCTTAGTCCTAGCAAAAACAAAAAAAATGGTAATTTACAAGATACTCCTTAATCCATTCAAAGAAAAGCTAAGGGCCCTCTCAGGATTTAACCTATGAAGACTCTGCTCCTTATTAGAGGGTTGTGTAAGAGAGAAGAAAGTTAAAAGAATTATGAATTGAACCACATAGAAGGTTGTCCCACCTTCAGCCGAAAGGAAATGGAAGTCTGTAGCACCAATATAGGTGGTCTAAGGAGGCTACACTGACAGTGCTTGCAGTTCATGGACAGGGCACACAGAAGTAGCTGTAATGAGAAAAAACGCCCTTATGGTCAACAGCCTCAGAGAACAGCTGTGCACAAGTTCAAAATGAGTGAGAATAAAAAAATAGGAGTACTAAGTTAAGAACCCAATGTGGCACAATACAGGGCACAGGAGGAAACATGAAGGCCATTTCAGGAAACTCATCACCACAGGTGACTTAAAAATCAAAAAGTGTTCAGGCAAAATGTTCAAAAAGGCTGAAAGGGATGATGAATATCCTTCAACAATGCCCACAGTAAGACATTAAAGTCTAGTGTTAAAAGAAAGAACAGTACAACAGAAAACGTGGCCTGAAATGGGTTGAACAGATAGTCTTCCCACTAGGCAACAAACGTCAGAGCGCAACTGTGCATGGGCTCAAAGGTCATAACATACAAAAAATTAGAACCAAGTTAAGGTCCCATTGGGGCATAAAGAAGGGATTAGGTGAAACATGTTGAAGAAGCCAAAAGGGCAAAGCTTTGCCGGGCTCAAGATAGAACGAACAGCATTACCTCGGACAAAGGTGCAGAAAGAGGATCAACATGCTTTTCAGCACACTAAGCCACAAGCTTGTCCTGATGGCAGGTGTATATAGTCTTTGTTGAGGACACCGGGCTTCCAGTATAATTTCACACTTTCGAGGGAAGATCAAAAACTGTCAACTGCAGCCGCTCAGTCTCCACGCATAAAATTGATACTTGTATAGCGCACTACTCACCCGCAAGGGTCTCAAGGCGCTTGTACGAATACCGCTGTGGAACCCATCCTGGCTTTCCCTGTGAGGCGTCCACTCCTGGGCACCCCCAAGGTGGAGGCCAGGCATCCTTAACGTTGTAAAGGCAGAGAGTGAGCAGGTTCGAGTGTAGAACCCTGCCCTGTGTAGCTGTGACAGAAGATCCTCCCGGAGGAGCAGCCTGACAGAAGGAACGATGCTCATGCTCAGGAGTTCAGGATACCATACTCTTCATGCCCAATATGTAGTCACAAAGATGACTTGGCTCAGTCTGTCCTGATCTTCTTCAGAACTCGAGGCAGGAGTGATATTGACAGGAAGGCGTACAGCAGTCCTGAGACAGACTTGAGACAAAAGGCATCTCCAAGCGAGAGCTGCCTTGGAAAATCCATAGCACAAAAGTGCTGACATTACACGTTCTCGGCGGTGGCGAAAAGATCTAACCTATGTTCTCCCCAGCTGCAGAAGACACCTTGTACCACCTCTGGCTGGAGAAGCCATTCGTGATCCGCCTGGCATCGATGGCCCAGTTAGTCCAGCCTTTCGCTCAGAGAGCCCGCCAGGTATTGTATGACCAGGAAAATGTCCTGACGTTTCACAAATTTCCAGTCACAGAGCCTCATGACAGAAGGTTCACAACATCACCCGCTCTGTTTGTTGGAATACCACATTGCAGTGGTGTGGTTTGTGAACACCTGAACCAACCAATGGGCCAGAAAAGCTGGTTCATTACCTATCAATCCAGTAAGGTACACAGGAAAGGAACTTCTTGAGTTTGAGGAGCTGTTGTACTTTTGATCTGATTAAAAATCAAGCAGATGAAAAACAAAACTGTGCCTGTGGCTTCACGCTCTCACCACAAAAGATGGATAAGGCGCTTCAAATTCCCAGAAACAACTATGAGACAAAGTTGTTACAATCCCCAGACCAAATAAAAGCCTGCTGCGGCCTCATTAACATCAGATTCATTGGCAAACATAAATATAAGGTAGCAGACGCCATATCACCATATAAGCTAGATGTCCTGTTACTCACGGAAACCTGGCCTGATGCTGCCTCAGACCCGGATTTTGTGGTACCAGATCCTCAGGGTTTCCTATCATTTAGGGTAGACAGGCCAAAAAAGAGGGGAGGGGGAGTGGCTGTAATCTACAGGAAAAAGTTTGAAGCCACCTTCTCACCAGCTCCTACACCTTACTGTGAAGCACTCCATTTCACCTTAGCAGCTAATGCAAAAAAAAACCTTTAGGGGCATACTTCTCTAGCGTACCCCAGGCACCAGAAGTACGTTTACCAACAACCTAGATGTGCTCATGGAACCCATCCTTTCCACCAATGAGTTCACCATTCTGGGCGATTTTAATGTTTATCTGGAAGATAGGGGGATAAAGACACCAGTTATCTGCTAGAGACCCTAGGGACACTAGGCTTATCTCAACTGGTGCACAAACCCACTCATGAGGCAGGACACACGCTGGATGGCATTTTTACATCAGTATCCGGACTAAAAATAAATGACGTTCACCCTCTCACATGGACAGACCACTCTTTAGTCACATTCAAGTACACTATCCCTAAAGGAGGAGTAGCTGATTCTCACCCATTAACATACAAGGCCTGGAACATGGCTGATAAAGCCATGCTTCGCATTCAACTGGATAGGACACGACCTCCGTTAAATATGTCCCTAGACTTAGCAGTTAGTGAATATATGGACTAGCTTAATGAAACAATTGGGGCCACAGTACCCACCAGAAATTTTTCAGGGAACTGCAACTTACCTTCAGCCCCTTGGTTTACTGAGGCCTTACGACAGTAAAAACAAAAATGTTGGAGACTAGAAAGAAGCTGGAGAACAAAATATGATACATCAGACAAAGGCACTTATAAAGCGGTGTTAAATCAATACAAAAACGGCTGGTCGCAGAAAAAAAGGAGCCTGTTTTACGAGTCACATTGAAAAAGCGAAGAACTCCTCCAAAGAACTTTTCGGGGTAGTAGAGAAGCATACATCCGACAAAGGCATTTATAAAGCAGTGTTAATTCAATACAAAACTCTGCTGATTGCAGAAAAAAGGGCATGTTTTACGAGGCAGATTGAAAAAGTGAAGAACTCCTCCAAAGAACTGTACAGGCTAGTAGAGAAGCTATCCTCTCTGCCAAAGAAAAAAATGCACTAAGAACAACGACAGTTTTTGTGAGGTAATTGCTTACGCTTTTAGAAATAAAGTCAAAAATATCTATGATTCTTTTGAAAGTACTCCCACTCCGGTTCCTATTGACATACGCCCATGCGCTGATCCCAGTGAAAAGACTTTTCACAGCTTCTCTCTGGTTAACACAGAATGAGTGGAAAAACATATCAATGAAACTAAATCTGGTACCCTCTAGATCCTTGTCCTCCCGCTTTTTTAGAGAGATAGCCAAGGAGGTGAGCCCTTTGCTTACAGAAATCTTTATCAATGTGTTCATTTCCGGCACCTTTCCGTCCATGTGGAAGGACGTGTCAATACTGCCTCTTAAAAAACAACAATCTAGACGACTCTGACCCCAATAACTATCCCCCGATATCTAGATTGCCACTCCTGGCAAAAATAGGGAGAAAATTATGAACAAGCAGCTATCCCAGTTCATACAAGAAAATGACTTACTTGATCCCTCCCAATTTGGCTTTTGACCACAACACAGTACAGAAACACCACTAATTAAAGCCACTGAAGAGATCAGGCAGGTGATGGATAATGGGGGCACTGGCGCCCTCATCCTCCTTGATCTCCCTGATGCCTATGATACTGTGGATCATAACCTACTGCTAGCGCGGTTGGAAACACTAGGGTTCAAGGGCCTGACACTAGCCCTGCTGTCTTCTTTTCTAAAGGATAGGAGACAAACGGTGGCACTAGGCCAATCCAAATCAACACCTTACGTCCTCCCATGCGGGGTCCCACAGGTTCCGTCGCTTAGCCCTGCACTTTTTAACATTTATGTTTCAGAACTTTCACCGTTGATCGAAGACTTTGGCTTTAGCCTTACTTCATATGCCGATGACATCCAGATGGTGGTGGCAGTGTACAAAAATCAAGCCTCCCCATCAATGCATTTCCAAAGCTGCATGGTAGAAATAAATAGATGCAGAGGAAACCACTGTCTTAGGCTCAATTCAGGGAAAACCGAAGTGGTAATCTTTGGGAATTTGCAATCCAGATGGGACGACCTTTGGTGGCCGGCAGATATGGGAGAACCGCCGAAACCAGTCCAGAAGGCAAAAAACGTAGGAGTGCCGATCGATAATAATCTCACCTTATCTCACCAGACCAATGCCATTGTATCTACCTCCCATTTTCTGATTAAAACATTGAAGAAAGTTCTACCTTACATTCCTGACGAATTCAAAAGGCGGTAGTGACTACACTTGTGCAGTCAAAGCTAGACTACTGCAATGGACTTTACCCTAATATGCAGAAGCAATACCTAAGAAAACTCCAGATGATTCAAAGCACATCTGCAAGACTTCTTCTAAATGTCCCTAAATGAGAGTCGGTGGCTCCCGGTGGCACAGCGTATTACGTTCAAAGCGCCATGTCTTGCTTACCAGGCCTTAAACGACTCCGGACCAATGTTTCTCAAGAAGCATTTCTCCTGGTATCACCCAGCCAGACAACTGCGCTCTTCTGATACAAGACTCTTGATGGTTCCCAGGATCCGAACCTTATTCTGGGGAGGTCGTAGTATCTTGTACGGCACAGCAAAATTATGGAATAAGTTACTATTTGCTATATGAAATGCCGGCTCTCTTACCACTTTCAGAAAAGATATGGCGTTTTCAGAACTAGCTGGTTCCTCTAGGGCTCACTACTGTCTAAGCGCCAAGACACCTTCACGTATTCGTGTGCTCAATACGTTTTATTAACATAACATAACCTCCCCTTGATTGAGGTGAAGAAGGCATTCAATGCAGGTCGTCATGCTTTATGTGAAGCTAAGACTTGCCGGAGACCAGAGTCCTCTGATCTCCACATCTCCCAGATGGCCATCCCAACCCAGAAGGGATGCTCTTTCACCACTGTTAAATCTGGGTGGGAAAGGAAGATCAGTCTGCTGCTCACCCAATCGCAGTTCATCAGCAACCACTGCAGGTTTTTTGCAGTTCCCTTAAATCTGAACCATTTCAGAGAGATTTTGCTGATGCTGCCCCCACAGGAATTTTAGGTCCCAGTACAGAGCCCATATATGCCAACAGGATGCAGGAGACCATGAGACCCAGCTGCCTCAGATTCAATCTCACCGAATTCAGGGTAGAGGCTGAAACATTCGAATAATAGCCTGAATATGCTTGTCTCGCCACTCCGGTAGCAGACTCGGAACTGCACTGTTCAAAATGGCTCAGATGAAAGAGAGCATCTGAAAGGGAGTCAGGTGTGACATTGGGCCATCTATAGTGAACCCCAGTAAATGCAGATGGTCTGCCGTAGCCTGGAGGTGGGTAATAACTGCCTGGGATAATCCCATTTTCAACAGTCAGTCATTGAGGTAGGGGAAGACTGGAAGCCCTGACTGCCACAGAGAGGCTGCTACCACCGCCATCACCTTCATGAACACCTGAGGGGCACTGGGAAAGCCAAAGGGGAGCACAGCGAACTGTAAGTGCTCTTGGTAAGCTGTGAATCACAAGTAATGCCTGTGGCCCCGAAGGATGGTTGTATGGAAATATGCATCCAAAGTGCTACCATCAAGTCTCCAGGATCCAGGACAGACAGGACCTGAGCCAACAAGAGCATTTTTAATTTCTCCTTTTTCACGAATTAGTTGAGAGGGCGTAGGTCTAGTATAAGGCACAGGTCTCCATCTTTCTTTGGCACCAGAAACTAGTGGGAATAGCAACCACAACCTACTTCTGATGTTGGCACCCTCTCAATAGCTCCTTTGGCCAGAAGAGCCTATATATACTCCCTGATGCAACTGGTAGAAGTGGCCCTCCGTGAGCTGGGCGGAAGAAGGTGGCATGGGCTGTGGGGTGTCTGTGCATGGAAGGGCTTAACCACACTGAACAATTTGGAGTACCAGTTCTGTCTGATCAGGGCAGGTGGTTCTGGATTCTGCTGCGGGCCAGTTGCCCATGATGGTGAAAGGTCAGATTGAGGGGGTTTGCAGGCTGCAGCTGCCTTGGTGGGTAGGGGCGCGGGGGGCAGACTGGGCAGATCTCTGAACTTATGTCCCACGAAGCATGTGGAAATGGCATCTGAGGCCACAGAAGGACTGGGGGGGGGGCGGGTCTGCTGCTCGTGGCTTTTGAGTAGGAAAGGGCGTGGCAGCTAAACCCTACTGGAGTCACAGAAGGGGTGAAAGGCAGAATGGGGCTGGTGTGGCCCCATGGTAAGTCCCAATGATCAGGTTGGTTGCCCTGCTGTCCTTAAAGCACTCAAGCACCAAATCTGCCACATCGCCAACCAAGTAAGTGTAATTGACGGGCATGTCCATAAGGGATGCCTGGACATCTCCCAAAAAGCCTGTTGGTCTCTGGCAGACATGGTGATGAAGTGCCACTGACAAAACAATCGTTCTAACAAGCGAGTCTGTTGTGTCCATTCCGCAGCGTATCGTGAACTTTGCTGCGTCCCGACCATCGGCAGTAGCCTGAGACGGGATGGCACGAGTCTCTTCTGAGACCACAGGCATTATTTGCACATTGGAGTCACAAACTGTGGGAGAATTTCAGCTCAAGAGGTACAACAACAGTGTACCCGAATCACAGTGCAAGGGTGGTGGAAGAGAAGAGAAAGTCCTCTTGCCGAAGGTGTCCAGCTGCTTGGATCCCCTAACCTGTGGTAAGGTAAGGTAGGCACCAGGGTTGACTTTGGAAGTGGAGGCCTGGATGACCAAGCTCTCCGGGTTGGGGTGGTGGGTGAGGAAAGTTGGGTCCCCAGGAGCGAGGCAATGGTGACGGGCAATGGTTCTGTGCACATGAGCACCTGTGCAGTGCTTGGCCCAGGCCCTAAGCCGGACAAAAGTGAGAGCTTGATTGAAGGGGAGAAAAGGTTCAATGGGACCTATCCAGAAAGAAGCACCCTGTCAAGACTTTAGTCTTGACTGTCACCCAGGGCAGCTAAGATCCAGGATCTCAGCTGCCCTCGTCACCAGCATGGCAAAGGAAGCCCCTTTCTCTCTCGCCAACTATAAGGAGATATTAAGGCAGTGTCAGGAGTAGTGACCAATTCCTGGCATCGAACAATGACTCATACCAGTTATCCTTGGCCATGGGCTCTTCTAGGGAGTCGGGATAACAAAAGGGATCCTCAGATGTACCCTAATCATATTCCTCACAGGATTTATCCTAGGACTCTACGATAGACTTTCGCCCACGCAACCGACAACATTTGGATGTAAACACATGATTTCTGTATAAATCTGAAAATATACAGACTAAATGCGGACACAATGTTATTGGATTGCAAAGATTAGCCTTGAGAAAGCCCTAGCTCTACCTCCCATACCGGGCAAAACATGTGTCGGCTGTTCATTTACTTCCATATTTTACCTAATGAAAAATAAAAAAATGAGTGAATTATCAACAACAAAATATGTTGAATAAAACGAATCACTCTTCACTCAAAACCTACCTGAATTCTTGTATTGGTTTGAAGTAAGGAATTGTACTATTTTTTCAAAAAGATAACCGATGAAAGGAGGAACACCTACTCACAACCCTCTTTACATTTGTCCTATCAAGGCTGTTTAGGTCCCAAGCCTTAAGCAATAGTCCCTCCACCTATATTAAAGGATTTATATCCAGTATCAGGATCTCTGGGCTGTTCACCCTTCCAACCTCAGTCGATTCAGGAATGGATCCAAAGGGCCCAACTGACACCGAGGGCGAACCTGCCAGTGGGAATCCAGTTGGGGCACTTACTGAACCTGTGTTTCCAAAGGCGCTCCAGGTGGGTTGGTCGCCCAAAGATGAGATGCATGGCCTCATAAAATTCTCTAAGCTGGGCGGGGTCGCCTTGGCTCCGGGAAACTCTAGAAGGCATGGAGCGAACCCAGAATCAGGCATCCTGGCTGACGTGTGGGAGAGGGGACTAGATTTGTGGCATCGTTCTCACACCTCATCCAATAACTTAGACCAGCGCTGCAAAGTCGCAAAGTGCTTAGACTTCTTACATTCCTTTTTCTTGTGATATTTACCGGACGATGATTGGAATGTGACAAAGACCGGTGGGAATGACTCAAAGAGAGGGCCTGGGCCCGTGCTCATTACCAGAAGCGGTGCGAAGCCATCCGGTGTCAGGAAACCAGAAGCTTTAGGGCACGCTCCAGGACTGCAGTGAGATTCATCTTATGACAGTTGGAGCAGGCTTTGTAGTCCAGAAGCAAATCAGGTGGGGTTCTGTCAAAGACATCTGCCTGTGACAGGGTTTAAACCTCACAGGTTTTGTAGTGGACATCCCTAACACACACAGGAAGCTTAGCTCAAAAAGAAGTTTGACAAAAAGTCAAAAAAGGTAGTCCAAAAAAGGGACTGAATGTAGCTCTCTCAGGATCTGCACTGATGGCGCGGAAAGAAAGGAATTGATGTCAGCACACTGGGGTGGCACCTTGATAGGCACGCACATGTCCTTTCCGGCACGGGCAACACTGCTGCAGAGTTGACCAACGCCACCTACCGGCATGCAGGGATGCTGCTCAAGATTTGGCGGATCCAGTCTGATGCCTGGGGAATTTTCTAAGGTAAGGAATCGGTGGTTCGAACTCTCCATCAGATGCAGATGTCATGGATGCAACTCCAGTTCCGAGCCCATTTCAGGCAGACATTCCACTTTAGAGCTTACACGTGCCAATGGGCAGGGGTGATGACTGGAATGTACGAGGCAAGGAGATATAGCAGCTCGGAACCATCCACAACAGAACACAGGACTGTGTCCACATCATCAGGATCATAACCTGAATGTCCCAGTCTAGTTGCGGGGGTGAAAAATGCCTTTAAAGTTATAGTGTCCAGGATAGCCCCCATAGATGAAATGCTCTGTGGTGGTTTCAGTTGGTACTTCAGCTCATTGATAGAGGTCCAAAGAAGAAATACAGGTGATCCATAACTGACTGTGGTGACCTCGCTTTCAACAGTCAATCATTGAGGTATAGGAATATGTGTTCCTCCAACCGGCTAAGATGGGTTGCTCCCACTGATATCACCTTCACCAACACTTTGGGAACTAAGGTGAGACAAAAGGGTATGAGAGCAAACAAAGTGTTTTGTTTCTGCCTTGGTGTGGGGAATATTGTGTTGGACTGGTGTAAGTCCTTTTTAGACTCCAGAGGACAGTTGACTTGCTCCTTTTTCTTCTGAAGTTAAGGCAGTCACGCAAGGGGTGCTGCGGGACTCTTTGTTCAGCCCTACCCCTTTTAATATCTTCATGTCCCCATTTGTCTCTGTGGTAGAGCTGTTTTGATGTCAAATTATCTAATATGTCAATGATATGCAGTTGCTTTTTGGTTCAATGGCTCCAAAGTATCTATTGAACCTCACTACAAGGATTGCATGCATGTTGTCATTGACTGGATGCAAGGTAGCCAACTTAAATGCACCTCGGAGAAGATGGAAATTATCCCCTTTGCATCTCATCTATCTACGTGGTGGGAAGATCTTTGGCAACCTAAACTGTCAGTACTGAGCCCTCGAGCAGCTGTGTTAAAAAAACTTAAGGGTGAAAATAGATGCTGCTCTTTCTATGCGGCTGCAGATCTCAGCAGTGGTAGGCCAATGCTTCGTCATGCTGCACACCCTGAAAGAATTCCTTCTCCCTCCTCCCTTTGGAAGCGAGGAGAGTGTTAGTTCATAATTTTGGTCACTTCACATCTTGCCTACACCAACACCCTCTAGTCAGGAGTTGCAGAGGCATTTCTGAGCCACCTACAGGTGGTCAAAAATGCGGCAGGCATTATCCTGCGCCTTCCTAGGCGGTCGCCCATCTTATCAGGTTTGAATGTTCTCCACTGGCTGCCCATCTGCAAAAGGATATTATTCAAAGCCCTGCCACTGGAGCATAGGGCAAGTTTATCTGGCTAGTCTGTACTAGCTGGCGAACAGATTTGTACAGTATTGTCCTTCCAGAACGCTGCGTTCTTCCTCTGCCTCTCTTCTATTGAATCCTCTCTTCAAACGTGCCTGAAGGCGAGGGTAAAGACTTCTTCTTCCTGGCGGCCAAAGCCTGGCCATGTGATCTGCAGTTGATTTCCATTGAGACTGCATTCCGTAGGAAACTAATACCCTGGCTTTTTTCAGTGAGACAGTAAGGTGTGTGTTGGTAGGTGTGTACTAAAGATTTTTCTGCCCTCACTAGCACTGGGACACTCCTCAGAGTAGCAGCTCACTGTATAAAATCCTGCAATCATTCTTTCGACCACCCACTAGAGGGAACATCTTTGGGGATGCAGGTTGGTTACACGAAAGTATGCATCCTGCAAGCCCATGGACATCATCCAGTACCTTGATCAAGGGCAGAGAGGATTTGGCACAGAGTCAGCATTCTGAATTTGTTATTTCAAGGGAAAGTGTATAAGAACCAAAATTCTAGAATCATCTGAACCAGTCATCCTATTTGATTACTAAAAAGTAGTGGGAATGGCATCCTTTTGCTCCTCGTGAACTCTCTCTATGGTCCCTCTGGCCACAGTGCCTGATCTTCTTGTGCAAGGATGAAGGCATTATGAGGAAAGGTCGTAGTGAGACTAGGAGGTACATGGGGAGGGGGGGGGGGGGGGGGCAAAAGGAACTCGAGTGTGTAACCATGCAGAACAATCTGCAGATCTCACCAATCTAAGGTAACAGCAAGCCAGTCGGGTAGAAAAACCCATACCCCCCACTAGCTGCAACCAATCAAAGAATGGGAAATTGGAGCAATTTAGCTGCAGTTGTGGCAGGGGAAGAGGAATGCTGTCCATGCTGCTGGGTGTGGCTACTGCTGTCACCATGTCTCTTAAAACCACAAAGGGTCAGTGTGAGGTGTTGCAAAGAATGCAAGGGCTGCACCTGGCAATATGCTAGTATTAGCAAGTGCGTTCTAGATTTCTGATATTGTTAGAGGAATTGACAGGCTGGTGATGACAAGTTAAACAAACAGGTTTTAACACAACTTTCCTTGAAACACTCTGAGGCAGAATGGCCCTTTTCTCCACAAAGTCAGGATCCTTCAAAATATATATATATATATATATATATATATATTCACTGAAAAAACCATAGGTTATAGACCATATATAGTTAGGAATTAGCATTTACAAAACCTTGAAAATTCACTGAAAAAACCATAGGTTATAGACCATATATAGTTAGGGATTAGCATTTACAAAACCTTATTTTACTCGCATAAAACCATTGAAATTCGCATATATAGTTAGTTGCGCTAACTATATATCGCGCACCCGCAATCCACTGCTGATGATGTCACATATTACATCATTCATGACATGGTCAGTGACATCACTGATGACATCATCCAGTGGCTGTCTGTTTCTGTAAAGTTAAAATATGTCTTACATATTGAAGAATGAGTGGATGTATAAGTGTCTGGATGAAGGATTTAGTAGGTGCATGACTGACTGTATGAGAGAGTGATTAAATGTGTCTCACTGAGTGCATGGGTTAGTGACTAAACTATCTTAATTTGTGCATCATTATATCTGTTGTTCTATGAACTGCTGCATGTGTTGATCAGTAGCTATATGAGTAACTGTATGGGTTATTGATTGGTTGTCCAAGTATTTGTATGGGAGAGTGAGTGTGTGTGTGGGGGGGGGGTGGCTGGGAGGTGTGTGACTCTGTGCATACATGTGTGAACAGTTGATTCACTAGATCTATGGGTTCAAAACTGCATGTGGAAACAGCTGTATGGGTGGTTGACTGTGTACGAGTGTATTGGTGAGTGAATGGATATCTCAGTGCTACATGTCAAAGTAAGTACATATGTAAAACACAGTACATGTGAGAGTTCACATATATAAATTACTGTGCATAAGAGCCAGTGAATGTGTGAGTGGCTGTATGGATCATTGTGAACTTGTATCAGGGATTGTATAAAAGAGTAAATATGTGTTAGTATATGTTCGAATAAGTAAGGTGTGTATAACTGTATAGTTGAGGAAATGGAGGTGTGATTGATTCTTTGCATGACTGAGTAGGTGTGTGAGTAACTCCATGGATGAGTGACAGTCTGTGAGTGTCTGTTTACACTGAGTGTATCTAAGGTTATATCAGAGTCTGAAGAGGTTCATCGTATAATCACATGAATGATGTCATCAGTGATGTGATCAGTAATGTCAAATGAGATGTCATCAGTGATGTCATTTAAGATGTCATCATTGATGTCATCAGTGATGTCATTTGAGATGTCATCAGTGATGTCATTTGAGATGTCATCAGTGATGTCATCAGTGATGTCACTGACCATGTCATGAATGATGTAATATGTGATATCATCAGCAGTGGATTGCGGGTGCGCGATATATAGTTAGCGCAACTAACTATATATGCGAATTTCAATGGTGTTATGCGAGTAAAATAAGGTTTTGTAAATGCTAATCCCTAACTATATATGGTCTATAACCTATGGTTTTTTCAGTGAATTTTCAAGGTTTTGTAAATGCTAATTGCTAACTATATATGGTCTATAACCTATGGTTTTTTCAGTGAATTTCAATGGTTTTTTAATAGCAAATATCAAAAGCTGTCAAATGTCAAATTTCACTTATTTTCACCTATATTCGCTTCCCGGTACGCTAACTAGTTTGCGTACCGGCAGCTAACCACGCGATAAAAAACAATTTTTTTTTAACGACATATATGAGCCTCCTGAGCCACCCTCAGAAAACTTAGGGAGACAGGATACGTCTAAACTACCCCAATCTACCCATTCTGAACATTATTTACCCTCCATCTTGTATCTTAATTCTACCGAAACACAAAATGGAGGACTCCCGTAACGCTGCAAGTTCGCGTACCGGGAAACACACTGACAAGCACTCGCTCAAAAAAGGTGGGAAAGTAATTTACAGAAAAACAACTGGAGACACTTTCACCAATTAAACATTAGCTCATACTACATACCAATCCCTACCATTTTCACAAATATTGTTGGAATACCATTTAGCCATTTAGCATGTAGAACTCTCTAAAATCCCTGAGGTAAATTACTTCACAAAACATATCGGAAGTGTTGGAAATGACAACCAATTAAAAGATTACTTTCAATTTCTACTATTATATCATGACATTTCATTGGTTATGTACCTGAATATATATATACAAAGAGAGAGAAACACACCCATTTTGACTACTACTTCGTGAAGTGCATAACAACAAAAAATCAACTGATAACTTCAACTTATATTTAAAAGGTAAGATATTATTTATAAAACTGAAGTATGTTCTGTACTGAAAGCTAATTAGAAAAACATTTTCTGACAGTTATATTCTATCACTCTGTAATACTTATAGAAAAAAATAGACTTCTCTGTTTTAGTTATGGCAGGGCCAGTCCTAGGATTTGCGAGGCCCTGGGCTAAAAGGGAACGTGCGTGAGGCCCCCTCCAATTTACATAAGTGGCCCCTTGCAAGGAGAACATTCACAGACACTGAGGGGGCCCCATTGTCCAGCATTTTGACGCCCCCACAGTTTTATCTTTTACTCCACACGCATTTCTCACACCTTCATAGGTGTGAGAATTGATTGTGGTCTAAAAGTTAAAACTGTGGGTGCGCAAAAATGCTGGACAATGGGGCCCCCTCAGTGTCTGTGAATGTTCTCCTTGTAATTGAAGGAGCGTCTCCTTCTCCCCCCCCTATACCTCCTGACACCATCCATGGGAGGCCCAAGGAGGGGGCCCCCTCCAATGGACCTTAATTGCAGGCGACACCTTTCTTTATGATAGATCTCCAGGAAAACAAAAGGACACATCACCAGTGCGTGGCCCCATGCTGGTGGGCTGAGTGCGAGACCATGAGCGGCAGCCCACGCTGCCCATGCCTAGCGTCAGCCCTGAATTAAGGATAGAGTTAGACTTCTATAGTATAATTCAGAATTGACTAAGAGTTTATTTGATAATTTTCTTCATATTTCTACTTCTAATTTGATACCATACACTGCCCAAAGAAAAAAACACTGTTTAAATAACCAAACTGCCTATCTGTACTGAAACCCAACAATGCCCTTTCCGTACTGATATATTTTTTAAAAATTCATTTTTCAGAATTGAAAATGGAAGAACAACAAAACAACATGAAAACTGAAACAGAAAAAAAAAATTGAGACAGAAGTTGACATGGATTTCTACGACGACACAATAAATAATGAACTTGTGCAATGTGTAGATGCAGTAGATTTTCTACTAAAAAATGAAGAAAAAAATGATCGCGATTTTTTAGATTTTCTTTTAAATTTTGAAAAACAAAATGAAAAATAAATTTTAATTTCTTAATTCAAAAATTGTTTGACACATTATTTATTTTTATATGTATATTGAAAACTAGTAGCAAATGTATTATAACGTGAAGTCAGACTTAAAATATACTGTGCAACTTTTTGGTGTTACATACTAGCTTTGTTCATAGTTACTTCCTTTCTCCCACTATATAATCCCCAATGTGTATTTAACATCTCTTTATCATCTCCTGCCACCATGTTGTTTCGGCTTTCCAGACAGACTATGGTATGAATTCCATATACCACAATAACTTCTATAACAACAGGCAAGATATTTACAAAGGAGACGGCGTTTATTAAATTATAGACTCTGCATTGGTACCTACATGTAGCTACGTAAATAAAAAAAACCAAAAAAAAAAAAAACAAACAATCAATAAACATACAATAAGTTAAAAGTCAATCATTCTTGTTTCCTTATAGTACGCTCCCCAGACCGCTTTCCGGTACGCGAACCGGGCGCACCCCACGAAAAAAAACATTTTTTTTTTTTTTTGGGACCCGCGGGGCACTTTAATATCCCCCTCATCAATCCTAGGGGGTCAGAAGGGGTCTACCTTGCCCCCTTTCCTTTATTTCCCCCTTCGTTTTGGCCTCCTCTTGTCTCTCGATCCTACAGAGAGACAAAATGGCGGCCGCTACGGACTGTTTAGAATGTTGACAGACACCGGAGAGCCAATCAGCTTCGCTTCGCAAAGCTCCGTTACGCGAAAAGTACGCGAACTGGTGCGCTATCCAGGACGCTGTCACAGATATATAAATTTTTTAAAATGTTAATTTCTCAAAATCCACTGGAGCACATATATTGAGACCCAGCAAAGGCACATCGGGCTAACAGTCCCTACAATTTTGCCAAGTTTCGTGCAAATCCATTCAGCCGTTCGAGCTAAAAGTGAGGCCAAACGCCCTATGGAAATTAACATGGGAAAAACGCGTTTTGGGACCCCCCTTTTTTCTCGGCCCCCCCTTGACGAAACCCCCCCAAATTTTCAAGGGCTGCTCAGAAACAAAATGTGCCATTTTCCTGAAAATGTCAGCCGATTCCATCCACAAACGCCAAAGTTATTAGACATAGAATTTTCAAAAGTCCCATAGGAAAAAAATCCTAACTATATATACCTACTGGCGACCGCCAGTAGGTAATATATACATATATATATATATATATATATATATATATATATATATATATATACATATATATATATATATTACCTACTGGCGATAGCCAGTAGGTATATATAGTTAGGACGGTTTCCCATAGGAAATCCCCAACATTCTATTGGGAATAACTTTGGCCCTGGTTGATGAATCTTTGCAAATTTCTCAAAGAAGATGGCTCGCTCCGCTCCGCTCCTTCCCTGAAAGTTTGGGGGGGATTCGTCCAGTGGGGGCTGAGAAAAAAGGGGGGTCCCAAAACGTGTTTTCCCCATGTTAATTTCCATAGGACCTTTAGACTCAGCTACAGCTTGAACCGCTGAAGGGAATTACACCAAACTTGTCAAAATGGTAGTGTCTGGTATGCAGATCACGCTTTTGGTAAAATTGTGTAAATCCCTCCAGTGGTTCCTGAGAAAATTAGAAGAGAAATCAATTATAAATCTATAAGCGCGAACGCGTGCGCGCACCCCGCGGTTTTTCGCGATTTTTTTTTGGGGGGGGCGGGCTTGGGGGGTTTCTCTCTTTCATTTTAACCTTTTTATTTTAAATTCGAGGGTGCCCACCCCTCGTTTTGGCCCCCGAGATTACCGCCGCCGCCCGAGCTGCCTTAAGATGGCCGCCGCCTGGTTGTGGGCGGGGCCGGCGAAGGAGCCGCGCTCCGATTGGTCAAGGAGCTCTGACGTCATCAGGGGGCTCGCCTCAGGGCCGCGGTGGGATTGGCCCATCGTTCGGAGGTTAACTCCTTTGTAAACGATCTGTGCACGCCGGGGCAGCCCGTCTGCTGGCCGGCACCCAAGCGCATGCCCTGCACGCACATAAACAAACCCTCTGGCAGTGGCACGGGCGCCCCGCTCTCTGACAGGCTGCTGCTGTCTCCCCGGCAGACCCTCGCTTCAAACAGGCTCACAAAAGCCCGCAGAGGCAGAGAGGAAATGAACGTGCAGCCTGTAATTCATGCAGACGAAGGACAGCTGTTAAATAATGAAGCCGCAGCACAGCGCCAGCAGAAGAAAGCATGGCGGGCAGCGCTTACCTAGAGCTGTGCACGGAAACCGTATCTTCAGAGAGGCTTCGGGCATCCGGCTGACTGGCACAGGGCGGTGGGCGCGGGCACGGAGCGGACCGCAGCGAGAGGCATCTTCGCCCAGTCTGCTAGCAGCGAGCTGTCAGCCTCCATCAGCAGCAGCAGCAGCCCCGCGCTCCAGCTGCAAACATCTCATTAGACTAATGCATTCAGCACAGGCAGAGAACTCGATTTACCATAGCTACAGCGATGAATTTCCATTACGATGACAGCTTCAACCACATCATGTCCGGAAAACCAGCCAACCACTGCCTTTTAAAGATCACGCACATTTTGCATGCGAAAAAAAGGAGGCCTCTGTGTCGCGCTTCCTTCCTCCTAGGGTTGGAGCAGCGAAAGGTTTGCGATTGCGTTTTTAGGCTTTGGGTGTTGTCGGTTTAAGATGCCCCGATGCGTTTTTGGTAGACGATGCACTGTGACATTTATGTAATATACAGATGGGGTGTATCTACTACAATTGTTATAGTCTCCCGTTCTCTGTTGCTATAGAAACCAGACTAACAGCATCCCTTTGTCCTGTTCATGCGACAGTTTGGTCCAATATTGAGCCTACACAATAGCAGACAGAGTTGCGGGGCGACTTCTGGTTACTGATATTGTAAACATGAGCTTTAAATCACCCATCCCGCCATGAGGAAGATCCACTTAAACATGCATTGCCGAGATTGAGTAAGCCCTGAAATGTCTGAATTCCTTAGATTTCATGCATAACCATATTGTAATGTATGGATAAAAAAAAACATCTATGAAAATTGTGAACATTAGTTTACGATTCAAAGATGTGAAACTGCTCTTAATGCAATCCTACGTTTTATGCACACGTCCCAATTGCAAGTACATGAGGCGTACACAATTGTTGGAAGTGTGAGATTAAACACTGCTCACCCTGCACACTCACCCACCATTTACTACGCACAGTCACCCTGACATTGTGCAGGCAGTCTGATACTGCTCACCCACCACTCACACAATCCACCATCCAGCCACCCATCCATCCACCATCCATCCAGCCACCCATCCAGCCATCATACATCCATCCATTATTCATTCATTCATGCATGCATGCATCCACCCGTTCATCCAGCTATCCACCCAACATGCATCCACCCATGCATCCATCCACCCTGCATCCAACCATCATGCATCCACCCAGCATTCATTCATCCACCCACCCATCATGCATTCACCCATCATGCATCCACCCAACAATCATTCATCCATCATGCATCCACCAGCCATCCATCCATGTTCCAGCCAACAATCATGCATCCATCCAACACCCAGCTACCCTCCCACCCACCATTCATGCACCCCATCCATCCACCCACCCACCCATCCATCCTGCATCCATCCATCATTCATGCATCCATTCACCCATCTATCATGCATGCATCCATCCATGCATCCACCCAACAATCATTCATCCATCATGCATCCAACCATCGTTCATGCATCAAAAATCGGATCCCTAGGGCTGCTCAGGTGGTCCCACAAGGATGTTAACATATTTAAACGTTATCTGCTAATAGAATTAGCATTTGTAAAACCTTGCAAATTCACTGAAAAAACCATAGGTTTCTGGCTATATATATATATATATATATATATATATATATATATATATATATATATATATATAGCTTTTAAAAAACCAATGAAATTCACTGAAAAAACCATAGGTTATACACTATATATAGTTAGGAATTAGCCTTTAAAAAACCAATGAAATTCACTAAAAAAACCATAGGTTTTAGGCCTTATATAGTTAGGAATTAACATATAAAAAACCATTGAAATTCCTCCTATATAGTTAGCTGGACATTTTATTGACATAAAACCCAATGAAATTCCATATATAGTTAGTTGCAATAACTATATATCGCGCACCCGCAATCCACTGCTGATGATGTCACATATTACATCATTCATGACATGGTCAGTGACATCACTGATGACATCACTGATGACATCTCAAATGACATCACTGATGACATAACTGATGACATCTCAAATGACATCACTGATGACATCATGACACACCAATACCAGTTACTACATACGCACTCACTGATTCCTACGTCTACGCACACATTCACTCATTCACCCATACAATCACTCGTACATACAGTCACTCATTATTACAACACTGTTATATGCACTCACACACCTATGCAGACACTCACACACTGCCACTCATCCATGGAGTTACTCACACACCTAGTCAGTCCTGTAAAGAATCAATCACACTTCGATTTCCTCATCTATACAGTTAAACACAGAACACCTTACTTTTTCAAACATATACTAACACATACTTACTATCTTATACAATTACTGATACAAGTACACATTGATCTGCACAGAGTCACTCGCCTCCCAGCCAGTTACACACACACTCAGTCTTCCATACAAATACTTGGGCAACCAATCAATAAGCTATATAGCCACTCATATAGCTACTGATCAACACATGCAGCAGCTTGCACAACAACAGACATATTGATGCACACTTTCAGACAGTTTAGTAACCCATGCATTCAGTAAGACACATTCATTCACTCGCTCAGTCAGTCACGCACCTACTAAATCCTTCATCCAGACACTTATACATCCACTCATTCTTCAATATGTAAAACATATTTAAACTTTACAGAAACACACAGTCACTGGATGATGTCATCAGTGATGTCATCAGTGATGTCACTGACCATGTCATGAATGATGTAATATGTGACATCATCAGCAGTGGATTGCGGGTGCGCGATATATAGTTATTGCAACTAACTATATATGGAATTTCATTGGGTTTTATGTCAATAAAATGTCCAGCTAACTATATAGGAGGAATTTCAATGGTTTTTTTATATGTTAATTCCTAACTATATAAGGCCTAAAACCTATGTTTTTTTTTAGTGAATATTATATATATATATATATATACACATATATACATATATATACATATATACATATACACATATACATATACACATACATATATATATATATATATATATATATATATATATATATATATATATATATATATATATCCATCACTACCAGTTCCCAAAAGTGAAGGGACCACCAGGAAGATTCTTGAGAAAACACTGGTTTATTGACAGCATGCTCGTGGCAAGGAACAGGTAACCATTCCGCAAAGTTTTGGCAGCCAGACGCGTTTCGGGAGGAACCAACTCCCTTCTTCTGTGGCTAGAAAATGCTTGTCAAGTGAACCTGCTGGTTAAGTTGTTTGCTACCCACCACGCCCCTGGGCGGGGACGCGACCGCTCCTGCGGCATTGTGGGTGTTGTAGTTTTATGCACTGTGAATCCCAAGTGGGTGCAGGGTTCAATTGCTTGTGGCACAAATGTTTGTCCCAAGTGGGCAGAGGGGGTGACTTGCTTCATGTCACGCTGCTTTGTCGCTGTCAAAAAGTGTCCGCGTGAGCACTTACTGGAATCGTGCTCACACGTCTCCCATTCGATGACGTCAGACATCCAGGTGGAGCTGACCGAATCCAGAAGCTGGGGGGTCACCTTCGCGACCAGGGCGGCCGCTAACATCCATCACTACCAGTTCCCAAAAGTGAAAGGACCACCAGGAAGATTCTTGAGAAAACACTGGTTTATTGACAGCATGCTAGTGGCAAGGAACAGGTAACCATTCCGCAAAGTTTTGGCAGCCAGACGCGTTTCGGGAGGAACCAACTCCCTTCTTCTGTGGCTAGAAAATGCTTGTCAAGTGAACCTGCTGGTTAAGTTGTTTGCTACCCACCACGCCCCTGGGCGGGGACGCGACCGCTCCTGCGGCATTGTGGGTGTTGTAGTTTTATGCACTGTGAATCCCAAGTGGGTGCAGGGTTCAATTGCTTGTGGCGAAGGTGACCCCCCAGCTTCTGGATTCGGTCAGCTCCACCTGGATGTCGGACGTCATCGAATGGGAGACGTGTGAGCACGATTCCAGTAAGTGCTCACGCGGACACTTTTTGACAGCGACAAAGCAGCGTGACATGAAGCAAGTCACCCCCTCTGCCCACTTGGGACAAACATTTGTGCCACAAGCAATTGAACCCTGCACCCACTTGGGATTCACAGTGCATAAAACTACAACACCCACAATGCCGCAGGAGCGGTCGCGTCCCCGCCCAGGGGCGTGGTGGGTAGCAAACAACTTAACCAGCAGGTTCACTTGACAAGCATTTTCTAGCCACAGAAGAAGGGAGTTGGTTCCTCCCGAAACGCGTCTGGCTGCCAAAACTTTGCGGAATGGTTACCTGTTCCTTGCCACGAGCATGCTGTCAATAAACCAGTGTTTTCTCAAGAATCTTCCTGGTGGTCCCTTCACTTTTGGGAACTGGTAGTGATGGATGTTAGCGGCCGCCCTGGTCGCGAAGGTGACCCCCCAGCTTCTGGATTCGGTCAGCTCCACCTGGATGTCTGACGTCATCGAATGGGAGACGTGTGAGCACGATTCCAGTAAGTGCTCACGCGGACACTTTTTGACAGCGACAAAGCAGCGTGACATGAAGCAAGTCACCCCCTCTGCCCACTTGGGACAAACATTTGTGCCACAAGCAATTGAACCCTGCACCCACTTGGGATTCACAGTGCATAAAACTACAACACCCACAATGCCGCAGGAGCGGTCGCGTCCCCGCCCAGGGGCGTGGTGGGTAGCAAACAACTTAACCAGCAGGTTCACTTGACAAGCATTTTCTAGCCACAGAAGAAGGGAGTTGGTTCCTCCCGAAACGCGTCTGGCTGCCAAAACTTTGCGGAATGGTTACCTGTTCCTTGCCACGAGCATGCTGTCAATAAACCAGTGTTTTCTCAAGAATCTTCCTGGTGGTCCCTTCACTTTTGGGAACTGGTAGTGATGGATATATATATATATATATATCTATTACCTACTGGCGATAGCCAGTAGGTATATATAGTTAGGATTATTTCTCTATGGAACTTTTGAAAATTCTATGTCTAATAACTTTGGCGTTTGTGGACGGAATCGGCTGAAATTTTCAGGAAAATGGCACATTTTGTTTCTGAGCAGCCCCTGAAAATTTGGTGGGGGTTCGTCAAGGGGGGGGCCGAGAAAAAAGGGGGGTCCCAAAACACGTTTTTCCCATGTTAATTTCCATAGGGCGTTTGGCCTCACTTTTAGCTCGAACGGCTAAATGGATTTGCACGAAACTTGGCAAAATTGTAGGGACTGTTAGCCCGATGTGCCTTTGCTGGGTCTCAATATATGTGCTCCAGTGGATTTTGAGAAATTAACGTTTTAAAAAATGTATATATCTGTGACAGCGTCCCAGATAGCGCTCCAGATCGCGTACTTTTCGCGTAACGGAGCTTTGCGTAGCGAAGCTGATTGGCTCTCCGGTGTCTGTCAACATTCTAAACAGTCCGGTGCGGCCGCCATCTTGTCTGTCGGTAGGATCGAGAGACAAGAGGAGGAGAAAAACGAAGGGGGAATTTAATGAAAGGGGGCTAGGTAGACCCCTCTTGACCCCCTAGGAATGATGTTGGGGTTATTAAAGGGTCCCGTGGGGCAAATAATAAAAATTTGATTTTTCGCGGTAGAAGCGCTTCTCGGTTCGCGAACCGGGTCGCAAACTGGTAGCGAAACGTGAATTCGCCATTTTGTGTTTCGATTTCATTAAATTACTAGGTATAAGGGGGTACGGGAGACGTATCCTGACCCCTTTTGTTTTCTGAGGGTGGCTGAGGAGGCTCATATATGTTGATACATGTCTTAAGCGGCTGTGCGTGAGCGTTTTTTTTTTTGCTGTGTGACGTCTGTTAACGTTCGATTCGATGGGAATCAGGAACTGTTGACCGCCATTTTGTCACTGCGAGTAAATATTTTGTTAAAAATAATTGTTATAAATTAATCCTTATTGATAAACATTGTCTGCGCCATCTTGTCTTTTTTGCAATGCCACACTTTTGTTGAGCACTGCAGCCATTTTAGATGCCTTGACCAGACCCACTCTCTGCACGCCGCCGATCCTCAGCATGGCTCCCCACCCTCGCAAGCATCTCCCCCACGCACTGGTCACCCACGCTCTCTCTCTCATGCATGGGCCAGAAACCTCCTCCCATGTGCGCTGCTCTTCCCTGAGAATCACACCCTGTGCCCGCCCGACACCACCCTTTCACCCTATTCACTACCGCACCCTCTGACACTCCTCTTCCTCTGTGTCCGATTGTCCAGGCCGGTCCCAGGCTATCACCTAGCCCTGCAGATGTAGTTTATGGCCCCAGCTGTAGAGAATCACCCCTCTTCAAAGGAGTTACAGTAGATCAAGGCCCCCACCCGATGAGATCCGTCACACCACACGCGTTCCTACTATCTGATAACCATCCTGTATTGTGCTTGGGGAGGGGATTCTCACTGTGAGGGTGTGTGGGACCGAGCCTGAAGCGGAAGATTCCAGGGATGCCTCTTTGTACATCAAAGTTTTTACAATTATGTGTCACATTAAAAATATATAGCACTCCAACAAAGTAGTAGGATTATAACACTTTAATAACTTATAAATATATAGAACGCAACAAAAACTGTAAATACATTTAAACATTTTTTGGAAAAAAGAAGCAACAATGGTCAGTAGCTGTCTTTTGTGCGAATAGTCCCAAGGCAGCACAACGTGCTGAGTTCTGGACGGCACCCAGGTGATGTTACCTGGGTGCCGCACTGGTTTTTGGTATCCTACAATGCAGCTCCGAAAAACGGCGTGGGGCGTCCCGGGGGGTGCGCGGGGAGGCCTCGTCAGTAGCGGTCTGTTGTGCGAATAGTCCCAAGGCAGCAGAACGCGCTGAGATGTGGATGGCACCCAGGTGATGTCCAGTAAGTTGTCGCACTGGTTTTGGCATCCTACAATGCTGCTCCGAAAAACGGCGTGGGGCGCCCCGGGGGGGGGGGGGGGGGGGGGGGAGGCGGCGTGAACGGGTCTCCCCAGGTGGAGGCTCGTCTGCTGTACTGGGGCGCCCCTTTACCGTTTCAGTTGCCATTCCGCCCGCTTTTGCTACACTGTGCCTCATCCTCCATTCAGCTGTTTATCGCCCGCTCTTGCGGCTACAGCGTCTCGCTCACCATGTAGTTGAGTTGCGCCCACACTTGCGGTGCAGCGATAGGCGGCTGCCACAGGACTCTTAAAATGGCGGACGGCTCTTCGGATTTGGGCCTGGTCCACTAAAATGGCCCTGGGACACCTTGGAACTCGGACATCCCCTGAGCCTTGAAGATTTTACAAAAGTCTTGGGGGCTCCCGACTCCTGCAGGCTTCCGGTGGGGAGCGGCTGCCATGATTGCTCGCGGAATGACCACGACGGAGCCACGAGATGGTGGTGCTCTCAGGCTGACGCCAGCTTCAGTCTGAAACATCTAGAAACAAGGTGGGGCTTTCATCGTTTGGGAAAAAAAAATGTTTTAATCCAATGAAAAGTGTTATTTTTAGGTCATATGATCAAGCCTTCCATCATTAGGAAACCAAAAGTAAAATGAACCAATGAAAAGTTTTATAAAGAAGTCACATGACCTGTTATGCTTACGTTACGCGCTGCTATAAAAAGCGTAGAAAATCCGTTGGCACGTGAGGCGGCGTCAGTAGCGGACCGATGTGCGAAGGCAGCACAACGCGCCGAGATCCGGATGGCACCGAGGTGGTGTCCAGCAAGTTGCACTGGTGTGGCCAACCTGCAATGCTGCGCCGAAAGTCGGCGTGGGGTGCCGGGGGGGAGGGGGGGGGGGGCAAACTGGCCTCTCTCGCCTCCCCAGGTGGAGGCACCTGATGTGCAGTACGGCGCCCCTTACCGTTTCACTCGCCGTCCAGCAGAGTTGCGCCCGCACTTGCTGCTACAGTAGGTCGAAGGCAGCACACCGCGCCAAGATCCGGATGGCACCGAGGTGGTGTCCAGCAAGTTGCCGCACTGGTGTGGCCATCCTACAATGCTGCGCCGAAAGTCGGCGTGGGGCGCCCCGTTGGCCTGTGAGGTCGCGTCAGTCAGTGGGGGCTGTTTGAGAAAGCAATGTGATGCTGTGCGTCGCCCCCAAGATGGAGGCTCCTCGGTTGCAGTGGGGCGCCCCTTGGTGTTTCACTCGCTATCCAGCTGAGTTGCGTCCGCACTTGCGGCTACAGTAGGCCGAAGGAAGCACAACGCGCCGAGATCTGGATGGCACCGAGGTGGTGTCTAGCAAGTTGCTGCACTGGTGTGGCCATCCTACAATGCTGCGCCGAAAGTCGGCGTGGGGTGTCCCGTTGGCCTATGAGGTGGTGTCAGTAGCGGACCGATGTGTGAATAGGTCGCAACCAGCACAAGGCGCCAAGATCCGGATGGCACGGAGGTGGTGTCATAGTTGAGAGTTCTGAGCAGCGCTTGTAACACTGTCTGAAGCTTATTTGCACCTGCTGCAGCTTCACTATTGCCCTGGTGTGGCCAAAGATCGCCCATGACATAGGCGGCCGGCTCCCATGGTCCGGCGGAACTTTTTTCCTTTTCCTTTCTGCATCTTGTCCCACAATCCGTTTGACCTTTAGACACGACCAGGTCCCTGAATGTGTGCAGGGGGACGCTATGGATTGAATCAAAATGGCGGCTTCACACAAAGCTGACTCAAGCGTTGCTGGTGATGCTATACAGACAAAAAATGGTTTTCAGTTTGTACATTCTTCAGGATTTTTCCATCCAAGTCTGCTTGAGAGTTTGTAGAACAATGGCTTTAGATCTTGCCCTCCCCTCTTTTGACTGTTGGTTCTTGTTGCCTATCTCTTCTGTTGTCATTTAACTGAACCTTTTTTGACTGCCGAAAGGGGTTCTGGTCCGACCGCTGGTTGGTGGAGACATTTTGACTATATCCTGGACCTGCCCGGCCTCGCCCAAAATGGCGCCGGTATAAATGGGACTCGTAACTCCTTGTTGTGTACTGGTTGCACAACCTTGATATCACGAGATACGTATGCAGTTTTGAAGCACATGGCGGGCGGGAACGAGAATTGATTGAATATTTCGACATCCCTATTGATATTAAGTTCTGATGTGTTATTGATTACTGTACTATTGAAAGTTCGAATTAACGTCACCCATGGTACTTGCCCGCAAATGTATATCTAGATAATTTTATTGTAAGTGGCCCTGTCGTATTTTAATTACAAAATGTACGTCCACCGATTCCGCAACTGTTAGACACCTTAGTTCTTGCAACCTAATGGCCCGCTCGTTGCGTTCCTCTACAGTGTAAATGTCTCCTCATCATATACGATTCCAGTTTGCTCCATGGCCGGCCCACGTGGTTATAGGCCCGTATTTGTATACTGACATTTTCACAATAAAGGTTTTTTAAACAAAACATGGTAGTAGTATTTACATTGGTAAAGTTTTTTATTTTAGTCACTGTTTTCGAATCAGTAAAAGGCAAGTGAAATAAAGCAGTCCAATTACATGACGGATAAAAGGTATAATACGCAGGAACACAGTAAAGATAAATGGTCAAGGGCTGTTGTGTTTTTTACTCCTGCAACATAAAGTGATCGATAAGAATCTGATATTCAGGCGTATCGGCGACTAAGACAGCAGGCCGAGCATCTTTTGCTCAACGGCTCCGTCATGGGACGAAGAAACGCCCTTTTTCTAGAAAAAGGAATATATTTTACTTGCAGGACAGTTGTAAATTTTCCGGGAAAATACATTAGCCTGGAACATTATAACATATATATTTAAGAAAAAATAATGTTCGAAAGCAATAAAAAGCGTAATTTTTAGGTCATATGACCAAGCCTTTCATCATTAGAATAACAAAAGTAAAATGAACCAATGAAAAGTTTTATTAACAAGTCACATGACCTGTTATGCTTACGTTACGCGCTGCGCTGCGCGCCGCGCCCCGGATCCCTTCCGGGAAGCTGCGCTTCGCGCACTGGAGTACTTCCGGGTGCGCTAACGCGGCGTGTCATATAACGCATTACGCGACAACGTAGGTCCAGAATATAGTCAAAATGTCTCCACCAACCAGCGGTCGGAACACAACCCCTTTCAGCAGTCTAAAAAGTTCTGTTAAATGACAACAGAAGGGACAGGCAACAAGAACCATCAGTCAAAGAGGGGAGGGCAAGTTCTTCCCTACCGGGTCACGTTGGGGCGCTACCGGAACTGATCGAATTGGTAGTCTACAGTGTTTCTGGATGTTTCAGACTGAAGCTGGCGTTAGCATGAGAGCACCACCATCTCGTATCTCAGTCGTGGCCATTCCACGAGCAATCATGGCAGCCGCTCCCCACCAGAAGCCTGCGGGAGTCGGGGGCCCCCAAGACTTTTGTAGAATCTTCAAGGCTCAGTGGACGCTTTCGAGAATGGGGCCCAAGCCCTAGCAGACAAGCGTCCGAGTTCCAAGGTGTCCCATGGCCATTTTAGTGGACCACGCCCAAATCTGAAGAGGCGGCCGCCATTTTGAGAGTCCTGTGGCAGCCGCCTATAGCTGCATCGCAAGAGCGGGAGCAACTCAACTACATGGTGAGCGAGACGCTGTAGTCCCAAGAGCGGGCGGTAAACAGCTGAATGGCGGAAGAGGCACAGTGTAGCAAAAGCGGGCGGAATGGCAACTGAAACGGTAAAGGGGCGCCCCACCACAGCGTGTCTTCAGGTCAAACGGATTGTGGGATAAGGTCCAGAATGGAAGAGTCATCAAAAGGCAAAAAGTTCCGCCGGACCCCGGGAGCCGGCCGCCTATGTCGGGGGCGATCTTAGGCCACGCCAGGGCAACACGACTTGGGGAGGGGGCAGAAGTCAAGCGCACCCTCCCAGTCCGCACCACCACACCGTATGTTGAAAATCTGAAGCCATCGTTCTACAAACTCTCAACCAGCCTTGGATGAAAAATCTTGAAGAATGTACAAACTGAAAACCAGTTTTTGTTTGCATAGCATCAGCAGCAACGCTTGCTATCAGAGTGCATGAGTTTCATGCTCGATCGATTGAGCTAGCCGGATCAGGCAACAAAAAGTATAAAATAGTTATGTAAATAGTTATTTAATAAAATGTTTTACCCTGTTACTTTGCTGGTGTGTTGTATATATTTATAATATTTGCATAGAGTTTATCGTTATTTTGGGCGGGGTGGGTGGTGGAGCCGAGCTGTCTTGCAGCCATCATGGTGTGGAGCTCAGTTCATCTCACTAGTTTCGTATTTCTCATGAAGGGTTGTTCCTAATGTTTCTATTTTAGCGAGGTCAAAAAGAGATCCCATTAGTGGCCTACTGATTTTGCTCGATTATTATTTTTTTTTTTTTTTACACGATTTTTCACTATCTGCAAAGACTAAACAGAGTATTGCGGCTTTGTGCTTGTTAGTAAATAGAGAATGAACCAAAGAGAATAAATTCTAAAATAGTAAATGCTTGGATAACAATCAATCAAATGGAGAGACAAGCAGGCACGACGGATTACAACGGGGGCAAAGGCCTGCGTTAACTACCCTTCACTATCTGCAAAGAGAGAGTACTTCTAAGAGAAAAGAGGGGGGGGGGCAGCGTTCAAAGCACATCAGCGTGCATAAACACGAAAATGTTTTTACCTATCACGTACTTGACATTTGACAGCTTTTGATATTTGCTATTAAAAAACCATTGAAATTCAATGAAAAAACCATAGGTTTTAGCCCATATATAGTTAGGGATTAGCATTTACAAAACCTTGAAAATTCACTGAAAAAACCATAGGTTATAGACCATATATAGTTAGGGATTAGCATTTACAAAACCTTATTTTACTCGCATAAAACGAAATTCGCATATATAGTTAGTTGCGCTAACTATATATCGCGCACCCGCAATCCACTGCTGATGATGTCACATATTACATCATTCATGACATGGTCAGTGACATCACTGATGACATCACTGATGACATCTCAAATGACATCACTGATGACATTATCCAGTGACTGTATGTTTCTGTAAAGTTAAAATATGTATTACATATTGAAGAATGAGTGGATGTATAAGTGTCTGGATGAAGGATTTAGTAGGTGCATGACTGACTGTATAAGTGAGTGATTAAATGTGTCTCACTGAGTGCATGGGTTAGTGACTAAACTGTCTTAATTTGTGCATCATTATGTCTGTTGTTCTATAAACTGCTGTATGGGCGGTTGACTGTGTGCATGAGTGTATTGGTGAGTTAATGGATATCTCAGTGCTACATGTCAAAGTAAGTACATATGTAAAACACAGTACATGTGAGAGTTGACATATATAAATAACTGTGCATAAGAGCCAGTGAATGTGTGAGTGGCTGTATGGATCATTGTGAACTTGTATCAGGGATTGTATAAGGGAGTAAATATGTGTTAGTATATGTTTGAATAAGTAAGATGTGTATAACTGTATAGTTGAGGAAATGGAGGTGTGGTTGATTCTTTGCATGACGGACTAGGTGTGTGAGTAACTCCATGGATGAGTGACAGTCTGTGAGTGTCTGTTTACACTGAGTGTATCTAAGGTTATATCAGAGTCTGAAGAGGTTCATCGTATAATCACATGAATGATGTCATCAGTGATGTGATCAGTAATGTCAAATGAGATGTCATCAGTGATGTCATCAGTGATGTCATTTGAGATGTCATCAGTGATGTCACTGACCATGTCATGAATGATGTAATATGTGACATCATCAGCAGTGGATTGCGGGTGCGCGATATATAGTTAGCTTTATCTCATCACATAGGCTAGAACTGGTCAAACTGTTATTCTACTATCTATGGCTGCTTTGAATGCTAACACGCAAATGATCTGTATGTCATGGAATGTTAGAGGTCTTAATGATGCTAAAAAATGTCGCAATGTCATAGCTTATCTCAACAGACACCGTGTCCAGGTGGCCATGTTGCAGGAAACCCATTTGTCACCACAAGGGAAAAACACCTTAGCGAGTAAGTGGGCTGGTGTCCGCACCTTCTCCTCATACTCCACCTATGCGAGAGGGGTCACCATCCTTATAGCACGTAGCGTGCCGTTCCATAAATGCGGGGATCTGGTGGATAGTGATGGGCGTTATGCTCTATTGTGGGGCAGACTGGGTCGGGACACGTACACATTCGTCGTCAGCTATGCCCCTAACGTGGATACACCCGCTTTCTTCACCACATTATGGGGTAGGATCATGGATGTAGGCTCGCGCCACGTTATCTGGGGTGGCGATTTCAATCTAGCGTTGATACCACATCTAGATAGGGCAGATGCTTGAGCAGCTACAAGCCCAAGGCACGCGAGGCGCTGGAGGGAGTGATCGCGGAGGGTGAACTGGTGGACATATGGCGGCACTTACACCCCCAGGGGAAGGAAGGCACACACTTTACCTCACACACGGGAACATGGGCGCAACTAGATTTTTTTCTCCTTACTAGAGGGATTACCACAGAGGTGTTACAGGTGACACACTTGCCTAGAACGTACTCTGATCACAGTCCCGTACTGCTACACCTTCGCATTCCTGGGTGGGATAGCCCCAGACCGCATTGGAGACTCCGGCCTGAGATCCTGTTGGATAGTTTATTCCGCATTGAGTTAGGTGAGGAGATAGCTGCCTTTTTCCCCAGGAATCAGGGATCAGTGGATTCGGACGAAAACATCTGGGAAGCCTTTAAGGTGACCATTAGAGGATATTGCATTTCCAAAAGCTTTGGGGTCCTGCGAGATATTAAAAACACAATTCACACACTGGAAGGGGAGCTGCGAACACTAGAACTCCGCATGGTGGCGGACGATAGCCCTGATACACACGCTGCTTTTAGGGACACATTGTCACAGTATGAGGAAGAGACTGCTGGGGAGGCTAAGTTCCGTGGGAAACATTGGCAGGCCAGAAAATACTGTGAAGGAGATAGGCCAGGAAGGGTCCTTGCGACACTCACGCGGGCCTCACGGGAACGCAACACCATAATTGAACTTACTGACACACACGGGACCACGGTTAGGGACTCAGATGGGCTGCTTACTGCCTTTACATCTCACTACCACACACTTTATACGTCTGACACAGTGCCCGATACACCTTATGCTACCTATCTGAGAGATGTGGCGCTCTGCTGGCTCAGCGATGGGGACAGGGCGTTTCTGGCGGCTCCCTTCGAGCTGGACGAAATTTGTGAGGCCAATATGTCCCTCAAGAATGGCAAGGCCCCCGGCCTTGATGGCATCCCTGCTGAATTCTATAAGGCATACATAGATATTATGGCCCCTGTCCTCCGAGAGGTTTACGAGGCGTCGCTGAGCGATGGCGTTCTCCCTGGCTCTATGCGAGAGGTGGTTATCACTTCCCTCTTGAAGCCCGATAAGGATCCCAGCTCCTGCAATTCTTACCGCCCGCTTTCCCTCCTAAATTGCGATGTCAAGATACTTGCTAAGGTCCTGGCTACTCGTCTCTCGCTACTCATGTCCAGGATCGTATTGCCCGATCAATCTGGGTTCGTGGCTGGCCGCTCTACCTCACATAACCTCCGCACTTTATTCTCCCTACTCCGCTCAGTACACCCCGACATGCCGGTTGCAGCCGTCTTCCTCGATGCCTCCAAGGCATTCGACTCGGTCGAATGGCCTTACTTGTTCTCTGTATTAACGGGTATGGGGTTCCCGAAACTCTTCATATCCTGGGTTCGCCTGCTCTATACTCGACCCACGGCGAGAGTGCTTATCAATGGCCGTCTTTCTCAACCTATTGACATTACTAGAGGCACACGTCAGGGATGCCCCCTATCTCCTCTCTTGTTTGCCATAGCCGTTGAGCCCCTTGCCTGTCGCCTACGTCAATTGCACTGGGAGGGGGCGATACAATGCTTGCAGCGGCAAATTGATGTGTCCCTCTACGCGGATGACATCACGCTTTATGTTAAACACCCTGAGGTGCACCTTAACCCCTTACTCCGAGAATTCGTTGTGTTCGGCAGAATGTCAGGTGTGCACATTAATTGGTCCAAGTCGCAATTTTTCCCTTTAACGGAGGCGGTTACCGATTTTCCCCTTGACTATCCGCTGGAGTGGTGTCGGGCCGATCTTCGATACCTGGGGATACAAATTTCCTGAGATAGGAGCGAAACACTACGATCCAATTACGGAGTGGCAATCACTAAATTGGCTGCCACAGTTGATCGTTGGATAACCCTGCCGCTCTCCATGGCCGGAAGGGCATCCCTTATAAAAATGGTGATTCTCCCCCGCTTCCTATATCTCTTCCTTAATATCCCCTATTTCCCTGGGGCTTTCTTCTTCAAAACCCTGAGGTCGGAACTGCGTCGGCTGTTCTGGGGGGGCAAGAACCCACGGCTGAAATGGTCCACGCTCACCCTTCCATATGACAAGGGAGGCTTTGATGTCCCTGACTTCGAAGCGTATTATCAATGTGCACAGGCGCGATTTGCTTACCATTGGCTGGCCCCTACCCCTTTCATGCCTCACATTGCGGTGGAAGATTGGATTGTACATCCTATTCCTCTCAGTGGGCTACTTCACTGCCCAGAATCGTTCATACCTACATCGAACACCTCAGTATCATGTACACTTGACGCGTGGCGTCGTATTGCCAAGAGCTTGTCCTGCCGCCTGCCGTATTCACCCAAGCTACCGCTGACTTTTCATCCTGATCTCGCCCTGCTACAGGAGCAGGGTTTTCGCACCCTATGTGCGAAGGTACGGATCACTTGCGGGGGTGACCTGTTCTCGAACGGTCAGTTTAAGTCTGCGGAGTTGTTTTTTGCATCTCATAGCCGCACCCCACTTGAAGTTTTCTATTATATACGCCTGCGCGCGGGGATGAAGGACATTCTGCCTGATTTCCCTGATGAACCTGAAATCCTACTTCCGCTCCATTTCCTACTTTGCTCGCAGGATGGGACACATCTGGTCTCTGGCCTATATCGTCAGCTCAGGGCTGCGGCTCCAATGCCTGAGGCTGGTGCCCGGGAACGTTGGAATGCTGAGCTGACTGCTGACCTCACCGATGAGCAATGGCAATACTGCTGTACCCTCACGTCTCGTATCTCCACAAGCAGTAGACTGAAAATCATACATTACAAATTCCTACAACGGATATATTATACACCTGTGCGGAAACACAGATTCGGACTAGCGGACGATGATCGATGTGGGCGATGCCATGCAGAACACGCAGACTTTCTGCACTTGGCGTGGGAATGTCCTCTAGTACTGCGTTACTGGCAACAGGTAACGGACGCCCTCACAGCGATGACGAAGGGCACCGTGTCTATGGACCCCTTGATGGCACTCCTTGGGCATACTCCACATATCCCTAAATCTTGTCGGAAATTTGTCGATACTGCACTGCTCTTGGCTAAGAGACGGGTAGCGTGCCGATGGGGCCGAGGCAGAGCGCCTAAATTTAAGGATTGGTTAGCAGACTTGACCTACTGTCAGGAGCAGCATACTACCTTCGCTGAATTGTTGCCGGTCATGAGTCGGCCTAAAGATATCTGGGGCCCCCTAGTGAGCTATATACTCGCACAGACTGATGACGACGATGCACCTGAAGGGAACCATATTAGTAATTAGCGACACTGCTGGGATTCCAAATGGGACCACAATTCCCGTCAATACATATGCATTTCCCCTCTGTGCTGATGGGGGACATCTCCCTCTCCTCAAGCCATACGTTTCCGCCTTGCCCAAAGCACCCCATATGTTACCCGCAACCACAGACCTCCCTCTTGGTGACGCCTATCCCCCTTGCTCTATCCAGGGACCTTCCATGCCACCCATGGCATATACTTGCACCCCTCATACTCACTGACACCATACATGTTGCTTAATATAGCGTTGACTACCTGCCGCCAGGATTCTTGTCCTATGACTATTGAAATGAGTACGATCTTGCCTATCTATATTACCTTATTGGCTCGGGCCTTCATATCCGAGCGTGTCTATAACGCCTCTTAGTTTGTTGAATGTTGGGGAGTTATTTTTTTCAACCTAAAAATGAATAACTGAAAACACTGTTCTGCTGCAGTATATCCTCGAATGCCTGGCAACGCCGGCTGAGCCACTACTATCGCTTGACCCTATGCTACGCTGCTGGGCCTCCGGGATGCCGGTCACAAGGCTGTGTTATAGTTGATTGTCACGCTGCCGGCCTCCGGGTTGTTGGAGCAAGAAGCTGTGTACTGTTTTTTCCTATACAATAAAGCAGCTTTAAACACCAAAAAAAAAAAAAAAAAAAGTTAAAAATACCATGGAACTGAAAAAAGGCCCAAAGAAGCCTTAAAGGGAGGATTCACTTTAGTAACATATCATAGTCATTATAATAGTCCACATTCCAGCCAATCAGGCAACAGCACCCTCTGGAACCTTCTCCTCAGAAGCTCAAGCCCTCAGATTTTCGTAGCACCAAAGTGACCAAGAGTGCATGAGGAGAAGAGAGCCTCTGAGGGGAGGAAGGGTGGGTCGCATGTGAATCTATGAAAGACACCAATACTGGAGAACCACAGTTTACAGGTAAGTAATTAATGTTCTTCTCCAGTATTAGGGGTGTCTTTCATAGATTCACATGCTTGAATAAGAGTAGAAAGCAGTAAAGTAATACATGAGTCATAAAAGGCATTTCAAAGCCAGGTAAGTAAAACCATAGTATAATTAATATAGCATACATTTAGACATATGGCAAAACCTTTTATGACAGGAGGCGGGAAGCAACAGAGGCTCACCTTAGTTAAAAAGATTTCGTAGCACAGCTTGGCCCACAGCGGCGTCCGCTGAAACCAGACAATAGTGCCTCGTAAACGTGTGTCTGCTCGACCACGTTGCAGCTCTGCAGATCTGGCGCAGAGGAACTCCAGCAAAGAGGGCGGTAGATGATGCCACAGCCCTTGTCGAGTGTGCTCGCACCGGAGCAGAGAGAGGCTTTCCGGCCCGGCAATGGCAGAAAGAGATGGCAGAAAAAAATTCATCTGGTAATGGATTGTTTAGTAACTGGCTGTCCTGAGAATGACGGGCTCATTCAGATGGAAATCTGAAGGAACTTTGGGAATAAATTTCGGATTTGTCCATAAAGTAACAGCGTCCTTGGAGAATTGAAGAAATGGAGGTTGAATTGTGAATGCTTGGATGTCACTTACTCGCCTTGATGATGTAAGCGCGAGTAGAAGAGCAACCTTCAATGTGAGGAATTTTAAGTCCGCTGAATGGATGGGTTTAAAAGGAGGTAGGAGGAGCTGAGATAAAACCAGATTCAAGCTCCACGAAGGCGGCGGACGACGTATGGGCGGATACATCAGAAAGAGGCCTCTGAAGAACTGTTGAATGCTCCGAGAGGAATACAGAGATGTGGTGCCATCATGACGAAAGCGGGAAATCGCTGCCAGAAAGACTTTAAGAGTGGAATGAGAAAGTCCTGACTTCGCTAGAGATAAGAAAAAAGGCAGGATTTGCTCCGGCTTGGCGTGCATTGGATCAAGGGCTTCCTTGTGACACCAAACACAAAAAATCTTCCATTTCAATTACTATGTTTTAATGGTGGAAGGAGCACGTGCATGAGCCAGCACTTTCCTGCACTCCGGAGTGATATTCAGACCTGCGAACTCATTGTGTTCAGGTTCCAAGCATGCAGTTGGAGATATGCCGGATCCGGATAGCAAACCCGTCCTTGATTCATGGTGAGCAGGTGAGGCAGAGGGCGAAGAGGTATCGGATCGCACTGGGACAATAAGTGGAGGTCCGTGAACCACAGGCGACGTAGCCACCTGGGCGCAATCAGTATGACGTGGCATGGTTGAAGCTTCATCCTGTGCAGCAGGCGCGGAACGAGAGGGAGCGGGGGAAAAGCGTAGACTAATTCGCTCGACCAATTGATAAAAAACGCATTCCCGCTCGACTCTCTGTGGGGATGCCGACTTGCAAAGTGTAGGCATTTGCGATTCGTTGAGGTTACAAACAGATCCATCTGTGGTTGGCCCCACTGGCGAAAGATGTACTGCAGAGTGGGTTGGTGGAGTTCCCACTCGTGATTGTCCGCCAGAGATCTGCTGAGACAGTCAGCAAGGGTGTTGGAGACGCCTGGCACGTGAACTGCTGTCAGGTGAACCTGGTGTAGAATCGCCCAATTCCAGATTTCTTGCGCCTGCTTGGAAAGCAGAAGAGATCTCGTACCTCCCTGCTTGTTGAGGTAGTGCATGCTGGTGGTGTTGTCTGTCCGCACCAGCAGCGATTGACCTTGTATCAGCATCCGGAAAGATTTAGGGCAATGAAGATGGCCAAGAGTTCTAGACGATTTATATGCCATGTGCGTTGAGCTGCAGTCCATTTGCCCTTGACCGACATTCTGTCAAGGTGTGCCCCCCAACCCTCCAAGGAAGCATCCGTTGTGAGGGTAAGCGTAGGAGCTGTTTCCTGGAAGGGCCGACCGGCAGCGATATTTGGAAGGTGAGCCCACCATTCCAAAGCTGTTTGAATGCGGAGGGTCAGGTAGAGTTTGTCTTTGAACGACCCCAAAATTTGTTTCCATTGTTTGTCCACCTCCTCCTGTATGACTCTCATGTGAAGTCTGCAGTGCGGGATCAGATGTTTGCAAGAGGAGGCCATGCCCAGGGAAGATTTCAAGATCCGGACTGAAACGGACTTTTTTGATTTTAGAAAAGCGACCATCTTGAGTATGCGAAGTTGTCGCTCCTGTGATACAAACACCTGTGCCAGACGAGAATCGATTAAGGCTCTTGGAAAGATTCTCTGTTTTGAGGGGCGAAGATGAGACTTTTCCTGATTGACAGAAAGGCCCAAGGTGTGGAAAAGTGGGAGGCAAGTTTGAGTATGCTGTCTTGCTGTTTGTCGTGTCTGTGCTTTTATTAGACATTTGTCCAGATAAGGGTAAAATTGAATGCCTTGCAAGCGAAGGAAAGCTGCGACCGGAGCCATGATCTTTGTGAAGACTCTCGGCGCTGATTGAAGGCCTAAAGGCAACACCTTGAACTGGAAGTTCTTCGATCCGATAGTGAAGCGAAGATATTTTCTGTGTTTGTGATGAATTGGCACATGAAAATATGAATCTTGGAGGTGGATAGTGGGGAGGAACTCTCCGGGATTGAGGTATTGTTAAATTTCCAGTAGGGTCAACATTCGGAAAGTTTGTGATTTGATGAATTTGTTGAGGGCTCGTAAGTCCAGAATGGGGCGCCACTCTCCCGACTTTTTCTTGATCAAAAAGAAGCGGGAATAAAAGTCCCTGCCCTGTTGTGCTGAGGAACCACTTCGACAGCCTCTTTTTTTTTAATCATGATCTTGACTTGAGCCAACAGATCTTTTAGATGAGGTGGGGGGGGGGGGGACCGGAAGGTTGACGGGTGGGTGGAAATTTTGTAAACTCGCAAACATGTCCTTTCGAGATGACGTCTTGGACCCAACGATCCGAGGTGATATGAGACCAATTGAAGAAGTTGTGGGAGATTCGACCTCCAATCTTCAGAGTAGGAGAACACTTGTTGCTGGGGAAGTCACTGCTTTTTGGAGGTGTTTCCCCCCCTGTAGTTATTTTTCCTCCGATAAGGTCTTGAATCGGTTTGGCGATTTTGAGATTGGTAACTGTATCTTTGCTTGTTGTCACCATAGGATTGGTATTGGGAGGAGCCACGAAAATTTGAAGAGCTCCCTCTGCCACGTGCTCCTCGAAAAGGCTGTTTCCTGTACTGGAGGTTCCCTAAGCCACAAGCAGTATCCGTGTCCTTTTTAATGGATTCCAGAGCCTCGTCGACATGCTTGCCAAAAAGGGAATCACCATCATATTGCAAGTCAAGAATTCTCGCCTGCACCTCAGGGCAAAAAGCCGTAGATTTCAGCCAGCCCCGGCGTCGTAAAACAGCAGCTCCAGCAAGTTGTCTGAACCCTGTTGAAGAGATGTCAACAGTGCAATCAATCTCTGAAGAGATTTTCTCGTCTTCTTGGACTATCGTCTGGACCTCGGCTCGGACGGAATCTGGGAGCTGGTCAATCAAGGCTGCGATTTCGGACCACATTTGGCGATCATATCTTCCGAGGATGGCCAGGGAGTTGGCCGTTGTGGCAGCCATGGTGGTGAATTTCTTGCCGATAGAATCCAATCAGCGCCCTTCTTGGTCCGGAGTGGAGGTTAGTGGAGTGGCTGGATTCCTTAAACGTTTTTGGGCAGCCTGCGCTAGGACGGAGTCCGCCTTAGGGTATGAAACAAGGCACGCTGGAGAGTCTGCAGGCGCCTTGTATTTTTTGTCCAGACGTGGTAACACAGCAGGGATGGAATTTGGTTGTGCCATAAGTTTAAGACCTTCTTGCCAAATAAAATCAATAATTGGGATGGTATGGGTTTGCTTGAGGGGTTGATCTTTGAAGTCATAGAGGAAGCAATCCGTTTGCTCCATCTCCAAGGTTAAATGGAAACGTTTGGCAGCACGTACCATTAAATTATGAAAGCTTCCGATGTCCACCGGCGGGGAAGGTAAAGGCGATGTCGGTGGCGTAGATGGTGTTTGGGCTCTATAATCATCCCAATCCGTGAGGACGTTATCTACATCCTGATCAGTGTCCTGGTGCACATCCGCATCATCATCTGTATCCGGCTGGTGATGGACCGGCGATCGCGGTGTCTCCGCAGGTATTAATGCTGGCGCCGCAGGTTGAGGAGTTGGTGAAGTAGGCGCAGATGGAGGGAATCTGCGATTATAATCGTCCAACATATGCTGCAGGTTGGTCACCAAAGAGGACAAATTTGTTCCTCATGATGTGCATCAAAGCGAGCATCATGGACGGGAAAGAGAGCACACCCCTCCTCCTCATACTCTTCATCATCTTCTTGGCACTTTATATTGAGTTCAGATGGACTGGACGCAGGACGAAAGACGTCATTCACATAGGAACCGTCATCAGAATCCTCTTCTGCAGACTCAAATAATTGTGTTGGAAGAGTAGTAGCATCAGTCATAGGACTCAGGAGAAGCGAAACTGGGCGTTTGACCACTGAAACTGTGACCACCGTAAAAGTAGTTGCATTAGCAAGTGAATGGCGTGTCGTCGACGGTCCCGTCGACGAGGTGGAAGTGGAAACAAATGTAGATGGCAATGGAGCCGGCGACGGAGATAATATCTTCTCCTTTGTCTTCATCGACGTAGATTTGCGTGCCGTCGATGGAGTCCTCGACGAAGAGGAAGTCGTCGTCATAGATTTCGCCGTCGACGAGGCAGTCGTCGACGAAGGTGGAATCCTCAGCGTAGACAGCACTGTCGACGAGGATGTTGCTGTCGATGGGCTGGTAACCGTCGACGAAGATTCAGCAGTCGACGAAGATTTGGCCGTCGACGAGGTCTTGGCTGCCGATGAGGTCTTGGCCGTCGACGATGAAGTGGCCGTAGACGAAGATGTGGCCGTCGACTATGGACGCGTCGACAAGGCCTTCGTCGACGAATGCTTCCTAGCCACAGGCGTCGAAGAAACAAGTTTAATGGCCGTCGACGATATCTTGAGAATAGACGAAATAGGCCTCACCTCTGGTAGCGTCGACGACGAGGTAGACGTCGTCGTCGTAGTCCTCGTTGACATAGAACACGTTGTCGTCAACGTTGGAACAGCGTCAACAGATCTCATAGTCGTCGACGGACGCGTCGATGGTCCCGTCGATGAGCTGGCGCCCGATTTAGATAATGAGGGCACAGCTTGGGATTGCGACGCCAGAGAACCAGGTCCCGTAGGCGTGGAGGCTGGCAAATCCCGTGGGGAGACAGATTTTGAAGCGTCGACGAGCTTCTTTCTCTTCAGGAAAGGAGAAGGCACCTCAGTCTCTGACCCACGCTTAAGAGAGGCTTTAGAATGGAAGAAGACATGCTTTCCATGTCAGAAACAGGATCTTCGGAAGTCTTCAACTTCTGTAGCCACAGAAGGAGACGGGCCTCTATCTTTTAAAGTCTTTGAGGAGAGGTCCTGCAAAACTTACAGTTTTTAACTTCATGGTCCGGGTAAAGACAGTAAATACACTTACTGTGAGGATCTTCATGAAAAAGGCGAAGCTTTCCACAGGATAAACAAGGTCTAAATAATGATTTTTCAGTTGAAGACATCTTGAGAGTTGAAATGAGCAAAAGAGTTGAAGAACTGAGCAGAGCACAGGGAGACTCCCTTCACACGACGTGCGGTAGAAAATCTGAGGGCATGAGCTTCTGACGAGAAGGTTCTAGAGGGTGCTGTTGCCTGATTGGCTGGAATGTGGACTATTATAATGACTATGATATGTTACTAAAGTGAATCCTCCCTTTAAGGCTTCTATGGGCCTTTTTTCAGTTCTATGGTACTTTTAACTTTATATTATATATTTTATATGTATTACATTTCTTATGTATATGTATAATTATATAATTTTCTATATGTATAAATATATATATACTTTTACTACTATTTTATGTACCGTGGGACTCCCACTTCGACGACAGGGAATATTCAAGCATGTGAATCTATGAAAGACACCCCTAATACTGAAGAACATGGGGCATATCCTTTACTTGTGAAGCTAGAGTTAGAAAAGTCGCTTGAAGATTAGTTCTGATTTTATTAGCTGTTGAAATCCTGCTTAGCGAATTCAGATGAAGAAACATCTTTTCTGTTCATGTGTAATAGAAAGTAGGAGTGCATGCAGTGGACAGTTTGTGAAGTGTGTACTGCCAACCAAACCACCTTACCTATACTGATCACTGACTACAAAAGCGAACAGCATCTCCTGGGAGTTAGGATGGCTTCCACGAATGTTTGAAAACGCTCTAAAGTAAACCTCCAGTAACACATATAAAGAATTAAGGGCCAGTAAACCAGCTCCTGATGCTGGAGCATGTACTGCTTTAATGAGAAGCATTTATGACCCGTTAAAGTTACTGAAGCCAGGTAGCTTAACATCTTCTTTTACAAATAAAGAAGGACTAGGATGAATTTGAGTGTCCAGGCTTGAGTGTCCTCAGGCTGCTAATCACATAATCAATAGCATTTTTGTCTTTTATAGTCAGTCTGCTGCAGGAAAAGAGAGAGCGGTATGTACAGAATTTGAATGAACTAAGTTAATATTTGGAAGACAGCTATTCATTTCACCAAAAACCAACAAAAATTATTTGGAATAACTAGTTACCCACGTCACTTTGCATGTCCCACGAATGCGGATTAAAAAGTTTCTGAAAGGTGTTGGATGCAGTTGCATATCTTAGTTTCTGTTTTAGTGTTAGAATGTTGATGCATGACGCTCACAGTGGGCACTACTCTAGAATCTTATGAATGACAGTTGAAGAAGTGCGAATTTCCAGTGACTTGGCGGTGTTTGTGTGTTGCATTAATTATACCTACATTAAGGCATCCACCTACCGCAGCATTGCCTTCTGCCACCTTCAAGATATCATTGAGGAGCATGACCTGCCCGACCTTTGGACAACACCCTACCTCATGGCTAGGGAAGGCACTTTCTAGTTAGGAGTTCTTGGGAATTTGTCTAGCCGGATTACTGCCTAATCTCCATGGGGGAGAGCTCCTGAGTGCGGAAGGTTGCACATCTAGCACGCACGTACTCTGACCATTCTCCAGTCAAACTTGTCCTTTCCATCCCGACTCCCCGAGAATGAACTGGCACCTGTCCCCATGCTCGCCCCTGAATCACTAGTTCTGGGAGGAGTTTAGGCAAGAAATCTTAGACTTCTTTACCAGAAATACTGGATCAGTGCAGCTGATCGAAACAATATGGGAGGAGTTTAGGGCAACAGTGAGGGGGCTATGCCTTGCTGAAAGCAGGGGAGTTCTGCTCTCCCTGCAAAATCCCCTTGTCCGCTTGGAAGGCAAACCTAAGCAGTTAGAAGCTGTGGTAAGCTTGTTAACATGGAACAAACTCAAAGGTAAGTTTAAATAAGTTATTTATTGTATAAATTAGCAGAGTGGGAAAATCGTGGCACTCCCTCTGGCCAGTCAGCATCAACTGCCCAGAAGTCGAATCCACATGAGAATGTGGAATGCACTGAGCACAGTGCTCCACGTTTCCTTAACAACATAGAAGATTACTACAGAAGCCCAACTGGTTGACACAGAAGACCCCCGAGTGAGACTTCAGATCAGGACGGTACTGTCAGAGTTTCATGAAGAGGCCAATAGAGAATGCGTTTTCCGGGGCAAGTATGCAACAGCAAGAGCGTGTGGGGAGGGGTGAGCTTCCAAGAAACAACCTTGGTCACTATGACCAGGTGGTAATCGGCAGCTAATAATAATCTGGGAGTTTGGGATGAACGAGATGCGCTAAATATGATACTTAGGGTAACCTCCAAACCTTTTCCTCTTTCGATAACTCCCTCTATGCTTCAAGGAGGGGAGGACTTATACCTAGAGGATGTGTTCTTGGACTGGCTGAGTGATGCACAGAGGAACTTCCAAGCTCAGGATCTTGCGGCCAATGATATACGGGAAGCAATACAGCAATTACAGGCTGCAAAGTAACCAGGGCCTGATGGCTACCAGCCGACTTTTACAAGCTGTATGTGGATCTCTTGCCTCCGGTGCTGGATTCAGTTTTTCAAGGAGCAAAGCACGATGGTCAACCCCCCCCCCTTCTAAGTGTGAAGCCTTGATCACCACACCGCTCAAACTGGCAAGGCCCCCAACAGATGTGAGTCCGACAGGTCTCTATCTCTTATCAATTGTGATGTTAAGATCTTAGCCAAAGCTCTCACAAATTGCTTGTAACTCCTCATGACGTTTTTAGTTCGCCCAGACCAAGCAAGCTTTATCCCTGGTCGTTCCACCTCCCACAACTGCTTATTCTGTTCGTGGTTCTACAGCATATCGACCCGAATTTAGCCGCAGTAGCAGTCTTTTAAGATGCTACCAAGGCCTTTCATTCTATTGAGTGGGACATCTTAAAGGCAGCACTACATCGGATGGGTTTACCATGCCTTTTCTTGCACTGGATTGTGTTAGGGTTCATGTTAATGAAGCCATCTCCTCTCCTTCGCAATAACGCGAGGCACCCACCAGGGCTGTCTGTTGGCGCCCTCACTATTTGCTCTAGTGGTGGAGCCACTTGATGCGAAGTTGAGACAACATCATGGTGCATACTTGCTAAGCTACCCTACTTGGCATCTTTTGATTTCTCTATATGCCGACGACATGACCCCCTTCCTGCAAAATCCACATCTTAGCCTAAACGATGTCCTCCGGGAATTCTTCCGGCTCTGTTAGCTCTCGGGCACTCAGATAAACTGGGAGAAGCTGCAGCTTTTTCCTTTTATGCTGGCCAGCGATGAAATAGGGTTACATGGCCCTATCCCTCCATCATTCTTTATGGGTAAATCCTACGCACTCGTCCTATTGCTGACTTCAGGGTGGCATGTACCTTGAATGCATTCAGAATATGCCTCAAAATGGATAAGACACTCCTATACTCCCCCTTGATTCCACTCTCTTATCATCCCTTACTGCCAGTCACACATGAATCTTTATGCAAGCTTCTGCTCAAAAGGCGCAGCTTCAAGCGTTGGGGGGGCCAGTATAGTGACGGTGTCTTTCTCTACCAGGCTGACTTCATGGACGGTGGGCCGGTGTCCCTGCTAGAAATCTTCACATACATCCGTTTGAGGTATAATGTTAAGGCGGCCACACCAGGTCTACTTCTTGGTGATCTGACAGTAGATGGAGGTTTCCATTTTCTGACTGGTGACATGGAAATTGCCTTTGATATTTTACTTGGCGGTTACAAATTAAGAGGAGATAGAGGAATCAGAACAGGATCTTCAAAAGAATTACAGGTGTTAAAGACTTGTACTGAAGTGGAGCCAAGTCAGGTGTGCAAAATTCTAGCAGGGGAAATAGAAATTATTTCCTCCCAGGTTCTTTTTTTTCAATATTGATGTTGGGCATATACAGAAAATTGTGTAGCTTGAGATCCTGAAGAATATATAGTCTGTTCTGTTGATGGTGAAAGATACCATGCCATAGATATCTGCAAGGGTGATTCAGATGTTTTCATCTCTTTGACGTTGATGCCATTGGTGCTCAGTGAAGACTTTTCAGTGTTGACAGGGATGTGGTAGAACCTGCGGTATGTCTCCAATGTTGACATGTACATGGGGACAACATAGGATTTCTCTACAGCAAACAATGGTGCTAATGTCTTGACATCAAGTGACCGGAGTGTCATTATGATGCTGTGAATCCTTCCTTTGACAGTGAACAGGTTGTCACCGAAGGCTTTGGCAGTGTAGTCGGTGATCTTGACATTGTTCTTCAGTGTCGTCTTATTCTTATGATCTTCCTCTGTGCTGATCTTTAAAAAAAAAAAAAATTTAGAGGAACTAGGTAGACAGACAGATCTTTCTAGTCTCTTTGCCTTCTTTCTTTCATCTTCTCCTGTTATGTCATGCAGCATAAATCCTAGGCAAATGCCTTCTCTTTCCTTGATGGTCCTTTTGGACATTTAATACAAATATCAACAGTGTTCCTGGGATCCTTCTCAAATGAGCAAGAAAACAAAACTGAGTGAGAGGCAAAAGGCCACTATAAGGCATGCTGGGTAGGGGTGCCTCCCGTGTTCTTAAAGGAATGGGTTCCTTTTTCAGTCTTGGGAAAATGTAAGCCTACTGGCTGCATTGTTATATTCATGTACTTCACCTTGCAGTCCCTTTCTACTGAAAGATGCTACAATGCAGTTTTAGATCTAAAATGGGAGTTTTTTCAATTGAACATTCAAGAAAATTGACACCTGTTTACAGTCTTCCATTCAACAGCTATACCTCAAAGATTAATGGAGAAAGACATTCTTTAATGTTTCCATGAGAAATAACTTTTTAATAGTAATCCTTGGTACGCAGTGAGGAATTATTCAAGCATTTAGGACTGACAATGAAGATCATAAGATGCAGATGTGTGATTTTTGCAATACAGTGCCCACTTTGGCAAGAATGTTAAAGCAAAGAACCATGATTACTGGAAGATTTAAATGGAGAAACTTTAAACTCTGCATCCGCCTGGTCAGAGAAAACCTGGAGCAGTGAAAGCTGGCCTGCCATAGCAAGTGATAGAGCTCCTGCAGAATGGCACAACCGATTGGGTCTCATGGCCAAAACAAGGATCCAACATGACATATCCTTGATGAGTTCCAAGCTCCGGATCATGGCGGCATTGTTAAAACAATGAACATGCTTTTATTTTTTTACCAGTAGCAGAGGAGCATGGCAAGAAAGCAGCCCTGCAACCATGGTGTCTCAAGACGAGAGGCTAAACATAGTGAGCAGAGATAGCAGAAAGTCAGCAGCGAGGCCAACCTATCGCAAGTCATTCAAACTTCTATCAAAATTACCAAAACAGCTGCAGGAGGCAAAGCCGTGCATATAGTAGTGGCAGACTAACAGGAGAGCAGTCACCTTGGGAATCCAACAGGGCTGGTGAGCTGACTGGTGACTCTTGGGTTCATGTTCCCAAGAACAGAGCTTACGGGCCTGAGTCCATCATAGACGCCCCGCTCTCCAGGCCTCGCGTTCAGGCTGTGCTTGAGGGCTTGTAACTGAACTGTGCTCTAAGTAGTTAGAGCCATATGATCGATAAAAAGTAATTTGAAAATAGCTTCAGCCAAGAACAAGACCCCCATGGCACCATCCATTAAAAAATTGTTGGCTAATCTGAGAACTCAAATGAGGGATGGCCCGGAGCCAACTTTTACGATGCAGCAAGAAAAGAGTGGCTCCTCCACCTGGTGGATGTCCAGGCACCAGTGACCTGAGGTGAGATATAGATGATGTTGCAAAAATATAGGAAAGATAGCCTTGTGCTAAGATTTGCTAAGGCATTGAAAGTTTTGCTTCCTTTTTTACAGAAAGAAGATAGACACAGAGATCCAGTCCAGACATTGTTTTAAGAACGGGCATAAAAACAAAATGAAATGGCAGGGAGAGGTGGAATTCTCAAGAAACACAATATTATGTTGGATGAATCTATGACTACAACACTAATTCCACTGCAATAGCAATTTGCTAATTTGTGGGATTGCCACTTAAGTATATAGGAGAAAGAATTTATGATTGTAACAACCATATCACTTAAGGTTTTCTTTAATCACTTTTAGTCTTGTGTTCTTCGATTTATCTAGCCGGCCGGGAACATCCTGTAATTATAATAATCACACTACAAGTAGTGCCAATAGGTAGAGTCTCCATAACTGCCTTGTATGAATAAATGTGGTTGCGGCCTAGTTAATTTCACATCCTTGTGTTGTGTCTTTGCTCATGAGCGGGAGATAGCAGCATGGTGCACGGAGATGGGTTTCAGGTCCATGTCTGCTAGGTGGAAACCCGGATGAAACCTGGCTACACCGTCCATCAGACAGTGCCTCCAAAGATGCTCTTACAATCAGAAGAGAAGCAGCAACTATTTGAACCTAACTATGTTCTAAGCATTGTTTCATACATCAATAATGCATATTTACAATACAATATTTAGACTTATGTATACATTGCTAACTGTCACAACAGAAAAAGATAAGAATCATTACCTGAAAAACTTTATTCTTTTGAAATCCAAGTTCTTTCAGTAAGACGTAGATATACGTAAGGTCCATACAGAGAAAAGGATTATGTCCGGCAACATCTTCTGTTCTTTTACAAACTAAGCAGACAAACAGGATAGACCTTATTACCTCATGCATTACAGATTAGAAAACCATAAATGAACTTCACCCATTAAGCTTTACTTGAGAAAAATTGTGACAAGGTGTGGATGACTTGGTGGGGTATATAAGGCAATTGCTTTCCTGAAGTTAAAAACTCATTGTCTCTATGTATATTGTTGTATTTGCCAACATTTAACATATCACAAAATGTAAAGGAAGTGGTTGATATAATTTATTTTTAATTCTCTTCAGCGTAGGAGATAGGGCAGAATGCTAAATTTGCATTATCCCTCTTTAAAAATATAAGGACCACCATCTGTGGATAAATGTTATATGAGTGCATGCTCCAAATAAGTGATCTCAATATTTTGTGTTATTTGACAAACTACGGAGGTCCCTGGGCTATAAATTATTCATTCATACCATAAACCAGGAAAAAGTCCTATGTGTATGGTCGATATTTTGCGTGCATGCTTATTATTAATTATTTTGCACTAAATATTGAATAACCAATAAATGCAGGGTTATAGTAGGTCCTGAAGAAAGCAAATTGACCCTACAGGGGCAGGAAAATGACTGAAACAGGTCGACCTTATAGATGTCCTGGAAACACAATATCCAAATGACATCGGACTGTTTTTAATCTTGCCCTAGACACTATAGAATTAATAACTCTCAATAGAGGATCTAGAGATATTTTTAATTCACTTCCACTCCCTGCACTCGCCCTAATAAGAGCTCCACTTAAACGCGCTGAGACCGCTCATACACAATAGGCGCATGAGTGTAGGTCCGATGATGAAGCAAGCCACAGGTTGTACCTGTGGGTGAGGACCCTATAATAATAATAATAATAATAATTATATATATATTTTTTTCTTCTTTTTTCTCACAAAGAATGTGGCACACAAAGTTCTGGATTATTCATGAGGGTTTATTACTCCAACTCAGACCAACGCGTTTCAGCCTGGGAACAGGCTTTGTTCACGGTAAGTGAGCCATTAACTATGTCTACTATTTATCCCACTTGGCTATTAAGGTGCATTGTGGGACTAGTGGTTCGATTAAAAACAATTAATTTCACATGATTTTTGACATATATCATTTTCAGCACATAATTATAGGTATATGATTTGTAGCTGCCACATATAAGCACTGATAAATGTTGTTACGGTATAGTACCTTAATTCAACATCCTTCCTATGCGTGTATTTGCATTAATTGGTATAGTACTAAATGTACATAAAGCACAAATTGCGACAGATTGAATCAAAGTTTATAATCAGACTCAAAACTAAAATGCCCAGAGGGATGAACTTAGACGAGGAACTCTATGTATATTTAGAATAACATCAGAGAATTGCCATATGAACTACTATAGTGAAATGTAAATACATTGAATTGCTTTAATTAGGTACTATACCAATTAATGCAAATACACGCATAGGAAGGATGTTGAATTAAGGTACTATACCGTAACAACATTTATCAGTGCTTATATGTGGCAGCTACAAATCATATACCTGCATTTTGATTATCATAAATTGAATGCTCAATATCAATGTAACGACACAGTACCTAATGTTGATAATTATGTGCTGAAAATGCTATATGTCAAAAATCATGTGAAATTAATTGTTTTTAATCGAACCACTAGTCCCACAATGCACCTTAATAGCCAAGTGGGATAAATAGTAGACATAGTTAATGGCTCACTTACCGTGAACAAAGCCTGTTCCCAGGCTGAAACGCGTTGGTCTGAGTTGGAGTAATAAACCCTCGTGAAAAATCCAGAACTTTGTGTGCCGCATTCTTTGTGAGAAAATTGAATATTGGGCCAGGATCCGGCCCCCATGCAGAGCACCCACAACAGAGCGCTCGGAGTCGAGAGGATCACTTTGCAGAGTTGGAGATATATATATATATATATATATATATATATATCCACAATACCTCGCAGATCAGCCTCGCTTCAGCGCGAAATCACAAGTGTGGTCCCAAGTTGTAATGCATTATTTTATTTCCTTCTGCAAAGAGTCAAGACGCGTTTCGGCCGTCCAAGCGGCCTTGATCACATGACTACGCAGTCTGACAAGCCCCATTTCAAAGTGCACATTCATCATTATTATCATAGACATAGAAGTAATACTGTTATGTGTAAATACATATACATGGATGCTTTTTTACCTCATTGTTTAAATGTTTAAATACTTTTTATAGGTACAACCATGAACAATTTAATGTCAGCATAAATGCTTGATTATTGACGGCAAATAAGATCATCACAAAATTGAAGGTTCTGCAAAGTTACATCACTTTTTTTCTTTTTAGTATCTATACCTGCATAATGCTTAAAAGAACCTCAATAACCATGCAGTCATAAAAGAATTAGATGCACTTCATGTACATTTTCTCTTTCTTATAGTGCTCACCTTAACGTGAAATGATAAATAAACTTGAACATTGCTGTTCTTTAAATAATATAAGAGAGAATAAATTCCTCATATATTAAAAAAAACAATCTTTTCATGTGCAGGAACATTCTCATAATAGCGTTGTTTCAATTTTCGATGCTTATCATTGCTTGGAAAGTCTACTATCATTTTCTCAATTTAAATTGTGGATGAGAAGGTATTTGAGTACTACAGTACTTCTTCATTCAAAGTGACCCGTGCTTTAGTGCAACACAGAAAAGTGCTTCATGTCAATAAAGTACAAACATATTGGGAGTTTCAGTGTTTAGGGTCGATATATATACACTGGGGATAGATCTGAGGGAAATGTGCAATGTATCAGATGTGCAAATACGCAAAAGTCTATAAATAGCAAACAAATACTGTACGACAGTGTATCAGATGTGCAAATATGCAAAAGTTTATAAATAGCAAACATATACTATACGACAAGTCTAAAACAATTGATTAAAAGACATATAGATAAAGACTACCCATATTGCCTAAAATCAATTATAAAATACTATATCATTATATGTGGAGGCTATGCACTTATTTCTATCTGGGGGTCCCACAGCGATTGCTAAATAATTGCAAATCAAATCACATCTGAACTAAAAGATACTTCATAAAAACGTGTACAAATCCTCTGTTGCATTCAGTGCCCCCGGCCACTTAGAATCAAACTCTAGAATATATTTAGTCTCTGTTCGTCTAAGGCATGATTCTCTGTCTCCTCCCCTCTTTGTCATTGGATAGACTCAATTGCATAATATTTGAGAAATTTGGGGTCGCTGTTGTGTACAGCCTCAAAGTGCCTCTCAACTGGATAATTCTTGTCTTTATTAGTGATGGCTCGTAGATGCTGCAATATGCGTATGTGTACCTGCAGTTTAGTACTGCCTACATATTTGAGGTGGCAGTCGCATTCCAGGACATAGACACAATATCTGTCTTACAGGTCAGATGTTGCTTTATAATTCTTTTAGTCCCTGAGAATGCTGTGATGTAATCCTTAGTATTCACCCCAAACTGACAGGCCTTGCATGCAGGCATCTATAAAAGCCCTTCCTAGAGGGTAACCAAATGTCCTTTTTAAAAGTTTCCTGGCTATTCCTAGATAACATATTGCCCATACTTCTTGCTTTACGAAAAGCAATAGATGGATTAGCGGGCATCAGATCCCCAATTATGGGATCAGACAGAATAAAATGCCAATTCCGCCTAATAGTACTCCTCAGCTCCTTCTCTTGTTTAGAGTAAATGAGGATCAGACGGACACGTATCTAATACATGGATTTGTCAGCAGACAGACCCACACATATCTGAAAATAGAAACAGACCTCCGCAAATGTGGTGCAAGCACTAATTTACCTGGGTGCATTAGGCCCACTCGCTTGGGGAATTAACAACATTCCCGCATCATTTAGGGTTTCCCCTCTCATGTGTATGATTGCAATGTTTTTGGGGAAACTAAAGGCCCTTAAACGTTCTTATTCCTTCCGAAGTTAATATAGCTATAAATCATTCACTCACGGATGAAAATGGTTTAACCTGGACTTTGATGCGGCACAATGTGTGGGTCACCTGAAAGAATCATTTTGATCTTTTACTCATCAGGCTCATGCTTCTTACATGAGCCCTTGTGATTCGAGCAACGCATAGAGTAAAAAAACTCAATCAAGGTGTGTGGATACTGTGTTCACGAAAGGTAGAAAGAATACTTAAGTGCTTCACGGAAGCGCAACCTCTTGCACATTAACCACTAACATTAAAGTGAGTGCCAGCAAAAATGGATAAAGTTAACAATCATCAACTGGGTCAATGGAAACTAGCAACACTTCTGAACAGTTATTAAGATGTACACCAGGGACCCCTTTTTGAGCTTTTCTTCTCCATGCATTTGTTGAGAGGCAAAACAGAAATAAAAATAGACCTCAAATGTCTTTTTATTTTGTGAGGTTTAGGAAGCAAGTGCAGTAAAACTGTGCATGCTATTCTGCCAGTGATAGCCCTCTTATAAGCTGTTTTTACATAATTTGATGGACATCTTTCAACTGTTATGTCATTTTTGCGGTTTTCAGTTTAATGGTGGAAAAAACACCTCTTGAAAGTAAATCTGTATCCAGTACTTTCAGCATGGTCTACTGGGCCAATTTCAGTTCCTCATTTGTGTTTATCTTCTCTTGGCTCTTTGTATGAAGGATATCTTTATAACGGTTAACCCCTACTAACTCCTTGTCGTTACTGGGAAATATGAGGCATTACCATGTCCTGCTGTGAGTAAAAAAAAAAAAAGCTCTAGCTTAAAGTAAGCTTTTTCTGTGTCACCAAACCCCTGAAGCCACTGGCACCACTGTATAATGAGCAGATTCAGGCTAAAGAATGCTAACTGTTGCTTTATATCCATCATAATGAGGGATGGGTGCAAGTGGTGGAGTTTCATCCTGAGGAATGCCGCAAAGGGGCAGAGTGAGCACCACAATTTCAAGCGCATATCCCTGGGTGCCCTTACATCAGTATGTAAGGGCACCGAAGGGTACAGACTCCAGTTGAGTGCATATCTCTCAGTGCCCATACACATTTATGTAAGGACAACAAGGGGTATGTGCTGCAGTGCAGTGCATACCCTTGAATGTTCTTAGATAAGTAAGGGCACCAAGGGCTATGCACATTAATTTCTTTCACAGTAAATCAATCAATATATACTTTATTTGCTTTAAAATAGCAAACCATAAAAGTCAGTTCAATGACATCAGACAGTATGCAGCATAATATGTAAAAGCAGAACATTTAGGAATTATCAAGCATGGAGTCCCTAAGTTACATAGCACAGTTTAAAAAACAAGCAACAGATTAACAGATAAAGGGATTTTTTACTGTAATACCTGTAAAACAACCATAGCAGACCCCCACCCCCCCCGCTTCAAGTGATTACCCAAGTGGTGTTTAGAACTTGGAGGGCTGCACTCCAATGGACAGGATGGAATCGCATACTTACCCAATAGACCCCACTTTCGGAGTGTAGATGGTTGGCCCAACTAGCTATTCTAGAAGGATTTAAAGGTTGGGCCCACTTTCGAAGACTGGCGATGTCTTGATGGGGGAGTCATATGAAGTCTCTGGAACTTAGCCACGCTCTCTGTACTTATCAGAATCAGCTAAACAACATTTCTGAATATAGTCCCCGGGAGAGGAAACTGCTTATGGGTCATCTGGGTAAGGGTGAAGTGTCTCAGATTCACAGGTCGCTCATTGTGCACTCTCCCACAATCCTGGACGCTTTGAAAGAGAGGTGGGGGAGCTGCGGTGGAACCTTAGACAAAGCAGATTGGAGTGACGCCTGTATGGTTCCTCATACACTGGCAATGTCCGATAGGCTCCACCTGGTGCAATTTAAATATCTGCCCCAAGTGCACAAGACGCCTCTGAACATGTTGCAGTTAGGTACTTGTGACTCTCCGGCATGTTACAGGAGCTAAGATCCCACAGAAGACTTTTTTCATGTCGTATGGAAGTGCAGAGTAATACGCTCCTATTGGGCTGTCCTTATAAAGATTGTTTCAGCGATCATAGGATCCCACATTGAACTACAACCCTGAATTGCACTCTTGGGCAAGGAGGACATGGGAGGGCCTAGGGTTTGGCCTGGGGACATTACTAGCTAAGAGGGATATAGCTCACAACAGATATCACCCATAGCCCACTTAATAGAGACATGGAAGAGAAGTATGGACTGGTGAAGCAAGCTAGAATAAATTATATATGAAGCAATAGGATGCCCAAAACAATTGCAGAAGGTGTGGAAGAAATGGTGGGACTATCATGGACTGTTGGGTTAGCAGAACATTGATGCCACACCCAGCGTTTTTGGGGGCAAGGACCAGAATTGGATATGGCAAAGTATTATCATGATAGGACATTTCGCTTGTGAAATTGGGCGTATCAGAGCAACTGTTCATATTGTAAGTTGTAAAAAACCAACAAATATTGCAATAAAAAAATAAATAATAATAAAGCGGGCCTGGCCAGGATAAAACATTGGCTTCAGAAAGAGGGATCTAAGGTACTTGTCTTGGGTAAATGAGGCATCACAAGCAAACAGAGGAAGGTCCTTGTTGTGGGCCAGTATTCTGAACAACCAAGTAAAAAATGAACCATATTTAACCTAAAACGAGTTAACAGATAAGGGTAAGTATTAGACATGTCAAACAGGAGATAGGGTTCTACTGACAAAGACGACTGTATAAGACAGTATGACCTGACTGAAGGCATGGTTAGAGCAATGGATTCCCACTCATCGTGCAATTGTCTGAGGAAAGCTGCTTTGATCCAGGTAAGGTCAGCTTTTTTTAATGTACACAGGGGTGCTAAAGAAGGAAGGTTGCCTTAATTTAAAAAGACAATCACGAAGATGGGTGATCCAAGATATGCGAGACACCCTCAAACCTAAACAGTAATTAAATATTTTCCTGTTAAGTGATAGTTCAGGATTAATCGAACAGTTATGAGATGTCTCAGATGGATTGTGTTCAACAGAAACCACAGCCCCAACTCTTTGTGGACATTAAAGGTGGGCGAACTGATGGGAAGTGCAAGTAGCATTCTGAGAAACATGGTCTCACCATGCTGCAAAGGAGTGGCATTGGCGTAGCCCCAGATTTCACGACCGTAACATACTTTGGGTATGCACTTGGCCTTGTAAATCTCTAACATAGCCATCATTATTTGTGATTCAGCCTGGCAGCAAAATCAAAAAAGGCGGCAGAGCTTCTAGCAAAAAACATGTCTTCTTGTCCTGACCAAAGAGGACCATGTGAGGGAAGAGGCAAACATAAAGCCAAGGTATGAAAAAGTTTTGAATCTGGTAAGTGCGTGACCTTTGAAAACGTGAGCTCTACTACTGGTGTTTATGGGATCTATCAACATAGTGTGCGATTTGGGTGAGTTGATACTGAGATCGAGTCCATATGGTTGCAGAAAAGGTCCACCAGGATTTGAAGCATTTGTGCAGTCCTCAAGATCAAAACATTGTCATCTGCATATAAAAGAGCTGGGATGGGCTGCCACACAGCAGAAAAAGAACACAACCACCAGAAATCGGAATCTCATGCAGTTTGTTAACCAACAATAAACAAAAAGGGAGCTAAAATACAGCCTTGTCTGACCCCTCTGTTAAGTATAAAGTGCTCAGTTCATTCCCCATTCGGACCAAACCTGACAGATGCACTCAGATCGGAGTGCTGGTCACGTAAAAACAAGACAATATTTTTGTCAACCCCAATGTCTAGCATAATTCACCACTGCTACTCTCGGTTGACTCTATCAAAAGCAGAACTTAGGTCCATGAAAGCCAGGTGGATTGCTCTAGGTTTGCCACGGTGTTATTTATTGATTAAAAGATACAGGTTAAGGCACTTATCTTCGGTGCACTTTCAAGGGGTAAAACCATATTGGAAATCTGCAAGTACTCCATGTGCTTTGTCTCAAGTGGTTAGACTAGATAGGAGCACTTTACCAATGACTTTGACCTCAGAGTCTAGCAGAGAAATCGGGTGGTAGCATCGAGGATCATCCCTCAACAAGCCTTTTTTTGTACACAGGAACAATGACAGAAGTGGATCAAGTACTGGGAGGTTATGCTTAAAAACGGAGGTAAAATAAATAGTTAAAATGGGGTTCCATAAAGGAGTGTTGGATTTAAATAGGTCCATCGGTATTCAGTTAGGCCCTGGGACCTTGGGATTAGGCAAGGTAGAAATGGCTTCCCTAACTTCCTTCAAGTCAAGAGAAAGAGAGAGGTTGAGCACAGAAGTCAATGTCAGAGGGAACTCTAAATGTTCTGTGGTGGAGCAAATGTCACAAATGGCCTTAAAATGTTTAATCCACATGTCGGCTGTGATATGCTGTGATAAGGAATTACCAGCAGTAAAAAAAGGGTGATTCAACACCTCTCAGAAGTTAGCACTGGAAGTAGATTGTACAAGCAGAAACATGCCAGGCCTCGAGTTTTAGTGTGTGTTTCTATTCTGGAGGGTGGCTTTGTAGTGGTTTCTAAGGGAGGCAACACTGCATCTATCTCTAGGCTTTTCCTTAAGGGCTGTCAGAAACACACTGTGAGCCCTAGTACAAGAATGGTCAAATTATTTGACATTATTCAGCTGACTTGGTCAAGATGAAGTAAGAAGGACAGCAACATGTCAGCTAATGGTATCATACGCATGGAGAAAAATCTCCGCAGAACATAGCGTATCAAGACACCGCATAATGGAATCAAGGCAGAGACTAAGCAGTTTACAATAAAAGGGTCCAGGATCAATGCTATGCCATCTACGTCTATGCCCTTGGTAGGTGTGGATAACCGCGGTGAGGTGAGATTTTTGGAGAAGTCTGTGTGGTGCTTCCATGATAGGGTGGCGACAAGGGGATTATGATCACTTCTAGTGTTTCATAACACATCGGTGTGTCAACAGTTGCAACAAGGTTTTGAAAACAAAGATGTAAGCTATAATAGCAGAAGCACCTTGCCCCGTGAAAGTAGGTTTGAAAACCCCGCCCCCATCCTGCATTGCGCTCTCAAGTTAAAATCGCTCACAAGGGTATTAAATATTTCTCCTTGTGTGGTGTGTACACATGAGTGTGTGGAGGTGAGTGTAGGAACCCATCACCAGATCAACAGTCTTCACAGCAATATAAGTGAAAATCAACCATTAACCCCTTGCATGCTCGTGACAGAACCATTCCGTCACGAGCCACGGTGGTGCTTGTCTGGTGACGGAATGGTTCCGTCACTGCCCGGCTGGCACGCCTACGCGGCACTTATCTCACGCCTGCGCGGAGCGTTCCATTGAGCGGGTTGGGCCGTGACAGAACCATTCCGTCACAAGCACAGCGCCACCGCGGCTCGTGACGGAGTGGTTCCGTCACGAGCATGGCGGCGCCGCGCGGCCCCCCTCCCCCCTAGCGCTGCGGCGGAATTACCGCTGCGGCCAAGGGGTTAAAACAACAGGTATAAAAACATTGCCAGAATGGGGGGCAACTATCAAGCAAAGATCTAATTGTGCTAACATGGCTGGGAGTGAAAAGGAGGCTGTTGGAGTTATAAAAATTAATGACAAGCAACCTGCAAGAACTAGAAAAGGATAATCACAGGGTTAACAAGTTGGGGCATTCAAGATATACTTGGTCTATTTGACACTTGAGAAGAAGTGAGACTAGGGTTGTGACACCACCCTTGGCTCTCCCAGACTGAGAGCACAGAGTGGGCACAGAAAAACTGCGCTAGCCATAAAAAAAGGCTATGACTCATGTTCCAGGTCTCTTGTAGTCAGAAAATGTCATAGCTCCTTATAAAAGCCAGCCAGAAGGGGTCATCTCTGAGACTTGATACAACAGAAATGTTCCATGAGAGAATGACCAGCACATAAAAGGGGAATTATTGGAGCAACTTATGTTCAGAGGGTGGAGGGTTCTGAAGCCCGAGGATGCAGACAAAGGAGTGAGCCAATCAATAGTGTCCAAGGTGCTGAGAGGGTCAAAAGAATTTGAAGTAGGTACACTAAACGTATCACTGTGGGATTAGGCAGGTTGGACATGGAAAGGCCAGCTGCGCAAAGGGCAATAGGCTGAGAGTCTGGGAAGAGCAAATATGGTTATAAAAGTATTCCAACATTATTGGGGTGATACTTGTTTAAGGATTACGCTGCAGAGTTAATGACCTGAAAATATTTCTACCGCTAAGTGCGCTATTAAAGTTAATGACTATGCAGTCCCCGGACAGAGTTTTAGAGCTTTTGCCCAGCCAAGTGACATTTGACCGTGATGAACAGGTGTAGACTGGAGCCAACCATGGAGCCAGTCAACAACCTTCTTAAGTCGGTGAGGCTGGCTTCAGTTGAGGGACATTATTCAGGACAACAACAAATGGAGTAGCTGCCGGTAGAAGGTCTATACACTCTTGACCACTGTTGATCAGGTGCACCTTATTGCTCGAGGACGATTTTCCTTCAGGCAGAGTGAACCCTGAGCTAGGATGTGAGTGAGTGTTGGTGGGTTGCATTTGGGGACAGTCAGACGATTTCTCACTGGATGGGTCAGAGACAGTGACTGTGACATTAGATCCGACAGTCTCTGCTGGCATAGCAGGATGACTGCAGTGAGGCTTAGGTGTTGGCATGATACGCAGCACTGGAGAGTCTTTTAATTGACAAGTTTTATTCTATGCTAGCACAACAGCCACTAGCATACAGCACGAAAACATGGTTGTTTTAAATAGAGGGCACATGGCCACAATTAAATCTGGGAATGCAGAGAAGAGAGCATTGTATAGTTGAATGGTACAACTGGACTCTCCTCTGTGAATGTTTTTCTAAAAACAGACATGAATTTTAGAACAAATTTTGTCTGCTGATGAAAAACAAGTACTTTCTGATATATAAAAAAGGGTTTGCACAATGATGTTACTTCTGATATTCAATAATAACTACAAATCTACTTGACAGTTACTTTTGGAAATACTGTATCAGTCAAAAAAATCTGGGTACGTTTGCATGTAAGACAGAGAACTGGTAATGAAGTTCTTTTGTGAGGAAAGAGATTCAATAAATAATGAATCTATAAAAAGGTGATGATTCTGAGAATAAAATTGCATGTATGCTTCACCAACATTGTTTTCAAAACGGAAAGCATGCAACAATACATTTAAAGCTAAAAGAGATTTATTATATTTCTAACTTACCATTCTTTGCTGCAATCTCGAAGTCTTCAACTGTAAGGCTTCCTCCTTTTTCTGTATCTAAAGAACGACATATACACGTTTCAAGAAAATAAAAAGGCAATGTTTCTGCAGCAAGTGCTTGTTATTTGAGCTGAGATCTGTTCAGAAACAGTATGCACCTAGGTGAGGTGATTTCCACATAAGGTTCAGACTACTTATGTGGCCTGGGTAGAAAAGTCTCATGACCTCAGACATAGGGTTTAAACAACGCAAATATTACTTAAAGTAGGAACTTTGGTACTCAAAGTCCTTTCATGTGGTGTTCATCTCCGTGGCCACTGAGAATCAAAATCATGTTTCATTTGCAATTCCTCATACTACAAAGGGCCCAAAGGTAACTAATGATCGTAAGAGGATAGTAGGCAGGAGTCTGTGGAGTATGACTAGTTACTCACCTCCCATCACTTCACAAATCTCAACGTATTGTCTGTTATTAGCGGGACCATGGTACTCTTTGAAAAAGATCTTCAAAGGAATTCAGCACCAAATGTGTTATTGCCCTACAAGCAAAATCACTTGCTCCATGCTAAACATATATATCATCTCACAGATTCGCGTTTGCATGCTACATGTTACACTCATTCTCCCACAAAGCATTATGGTAGGTGTAACTCCGTTTACTCACATTTATTTTGAATTCATTATTTCGACCTTCTCTAAGAGAGGATTCTTTCCATTTAAGAGTTCTTACATGCTACTAACATATTACTCTTGTAAAATACGAACAGAAGAGAGGTGCATGCTTTCGTCTCAAACTTCTGATATCAAACATAATGCATTATGGCTGCTATACAGTTTCCTCTTCAATCCCAGTCTTTTGGACACAAGAGAAAAAGCGCCACTTATAGACAGGACATCAGGTGACTTTGTTGACAAGATCTACCCATGGGGCACCCTACTTGTAAGAAAAATGCTTCTTTTTACATGATCACACACATTCTTTTTTTGACGGGTGCTGCTGTTTTTTTTCTTTGTGTACCCTGCTAACCAGGCCCCAGTGCATGTGCAAGGCCATCAAAATATGTGGAATGGCATGTATGTTTAGTATTTTATATACCCTGGCAGTGAAAAACCTCTAAAGTAGTTTTTCGTAGAAAGAAGGCACTGGTTTACAAAATTCCATGTTATAAGTGCTAGACTGGGAATAGCGAGAAGGTTCAGGAACTCATGTTACTAAAATTCCAACTTAATGGTAAAGTTAGATTTATATTATTATTAAGGAACAGCAAACACTTTCCGAAAGGTATTGGTTTCTGCCCAACACCAAAAGGCTTTTCTACCAGTGCCCAGATGTCACGGATGCCCTTATGGCTCCCATGGTGTGAGATGTGGATTGCTCCCAGGCAGTGGATGAAGGGCTTTGGGTGTGGGAGGTGTATTTTGTCCTTCAGGAGGATGGTCTGGGGCTGTGAGCAGCTGCTTGCATATCTGCAAAGAATGCCTGCCCTGTTACTGTCAGATGTTGCTCAGACATGGGCGTCCCTTCCCTTTGTCTTCCTGGTCGGGCTGGGTCCAAAACAGTGAAAGGGGGTATGCCAGAGAACTAGTTTAGAGGGACCTGAAGGAGGGTTTTCCTATTTCCGTAACCATGCCTCTGGGTGGGCACAGGGAGCTCTGCACAAGGGAAGAAAGGTTCTGCTGTTTTTCTGCCAGGCAAACAGTAACTACTGCAAAAGTGGGTAGGTTTGACCTTGGGAACGTTGTTTCCCTATTGGTTACGAAGAAGCCAGGAGTCACCCCCTGGTGGAGGTTATGAGGTCACTTGGAGAACGGGACACTCAAGTGACTGACCCTATGATGACAATATATACCAAACCACACTAAGCAGAGAACATATAAACCACAGACTGGTTGAGGGTCTCCAATACAATATTCCTGAGACTCTGGTATTGAGACATTTGTGCTTAATTCTCTCCCTCTTTTTGATTGATGTGGACTACAATCAACCCTGATTAATAATCCACTTTCTCATACTACTGTTACTACGTAAGTAAACAGACGTTCTTTTGAGGTGCTTACTTTCTTTGATTTGCACTACTGACTTACAACCCAAAAATATATCCACATGTTAAATTGGTTGCAAAACTACACTCTTATTTAGTAGAGGGGTGACATAATTATAAGAAAATTTAAAGAAGTAGACTGTCATTAAGATTCTGTCATACCACTTAAGACAATTTTTAATAATATAGACAATGGGCGAATTTTGTACTGTGAACCAAATCATGTTCTAAAAAGTCAAATTTCACAATGTTGAATATCTGAGGCTGCATAGAATTTCTCCCTTCCATCAACTCACTCTACCATATAGTCCCAAAAAGTAAAACTCTATGAGCAATAATTTCAAAGCAGAAGACAGCATTACATTGGTCACGCTCCCACCAGAGATATCAGAGAGGTGGACTACCTTGACCCATAAAAACACAGGTGCAGAAGCTTTCGTTATGTGAGACGACGCAATAAAGAAAAAAAAGAAAAGTGAAAGAGTTAACTTTTTTTTAAACCATTCACTGATACACGGCGGTAGGGTCAGAGAAGAGAGGAAGATGATCTACATAGCGCACTCAATCAACACCCTTTAGTCGGACACATAACATACAACTCGCAGGACTGAATTGGTGATGCAGCGAGTAAAACAGGATATAGATGGTCTATCCAGTTGTTTCTAACACAACAACATCTACGACCACTATACAGCAACAACTTCTACCATATAGTCCCAAAAAGTAAAACTCTATGAGCAATAATTTCAAAGCAGAAGACAGCATTACATTGGTCACGCTCCCACCAGAGATATCAGAGAGGTGGACTACCTTGACCCATAAAAACACAGGTGCAGAAGCTTTCGTTATGAGAGACGACGCAATAAAGAAAAAAAAGAAAAGTGAAAGAGTTAACTTTTTTTTAAACCATTCACTGATACACAGCGGTAGGGTCAGAGAAGAGAGGAAGATGATCTACATAGCGCACTCAATCAACACCCTTTAGTCGGACACATAACATACAACTCGCAGGACTGAATTGGTGATGCAGCGAGTAAAACAGGATATAGATGGTCTATCCAGTTGTTTCTAACACAACAACATCTACGACCACTATACAGCAACAACTTGGGGGCAAAGGCTAGGTGACCAAAGCTGCACTAACAGAAATATAAGAGTGTCTGAATTGTGAAACTGGGATCCTGATGAAACTTGAACAAAGATATGAGGTACTAGGTAACCTGAGGAGGGGCACCCAGCCCAAGGTTTTAGGTGTCCTTACAAGTTCCCCTAAAACATAAGGGAGCAATCCTAAGTCAGGTGGAGCAGTAAACTTAGTGTTTTTTTTCTTTTTTTTCTTCATTTGAAACTTATTTTAATGAGGCTTCAGAAAATTAAGCAATTTCTTTTTGTAAAAAACAAAAAGGGGAAAAAAGTACAGGTTCCTTTTATCACTTCCAGTACAATTTGATAATATACACCGATTTAAAAGGAAATAAGCACTGAAAAAATAAAAATCTGTTTAGATATACCAAGGAGGTTGTCCTTTTTATGTACATGCACCCAGGACTACCTCCTGCCTTGGTACACTAAAGGAAGGTTATAAAATGCTTTACAAATATTTTCCACTGAAAAGTAATGAGGCACAATGGCGATGAGTGTGCTAGTACAGTCCTGCATGCTAAAACAGTGATGCTCATGAAGGTTCTCCCCTGCTCCTTTTCCCTGATCTGAATGCAAAACACTGGCTCGGGAAAGAGAATTGAATACATAAGCAATCGAGACATTCAGTAGTTCTCCAGTAAAATTGAAAGATCAATTTGTAGAGAAATAATAATTTACCTTTACACAAGTTAAGTTGACAAACTCATTTGTGAAACAGTTAGGAAAGAAGACGTGGCAACATTCTGTTTTTATGAAGTAATGATGCTCCAACTGTCGGCACAACCCTGTTTGAGGTGGAAGGAGGGAATTAAATTGGACAAATTGAAGCTTGTGTTATAACTAGGTGTTCACATCCCTGGGAGAGTGGTGTGGGGAGCACTGGACATTTGGTCATTGTGTAATGGCTTTTTGCTCCGGGCATAAGCAGAGTCTTTCTGCTTTCCCTTGTCTTCCTAATATAAACTTGTAAACTTGAGGATTTGTAGAGCGCAGTTGTTGCCCGTGGGCGTCCAAGCGCTAGGGAAATCGTAAACCTACAGTGCACATGGAGGGGAGAAAAAGATAGCGGAGTTTAGCAAACAGATGTGAAGAGATGAGTCTTCAGTTGTTTGCGGAATATATTAAGGTTCTGGGTGGCTCTAAGATGAAGTGGTAGGGCATTCCAGGCCTTCGCTGCGTTGTACATGAACGTTCTTCCGCCTGTTCTGGATCTCTTTATTCTTGGGACGACTGCCAAGAGAGTCTGGCTAGAACGGAGATTCCGCTTCGGGATGTACTGACAGATCAGCTTACGGGTGATGATAGGACCCATGTTCCAGAAGGCTTGGTGGGCTATACATAGCGCCTTGAACAGAACCCTCTGTCGGACCGGTAACCAGTGGAGGCTTATTAAGCCGGTCCTAACTGAGTGTCTGTGAGGGATTTTAAGTAAAAGGCGAGCAGCGCTGTTCTGAACAGTTTGCAGCCTACGAAGGGTATATTCAGGTGCACCCAGGTAGAGTGCGTTGTTAAAATCGAGCCGGGAGTGGATGAGTCCTTGGATGGCTGCCTGTTTGGCTTCCAGGGGGAGGATGGGGAAGATTTTGTTTAGTACCCTCAGAATGGAAAAGCATGTAGCTGAAAGTTTAGTGGCTTGGGTATTGAAGGAGAGTGAGCTGTCCAGCCATACCCCAAGGCTTTTGATTGCGTTTTTTGGGGTTGGCGGCGGCCCTAGGCTGGGGGGCCAAAGGGAAGGGGGGAGTGCCGGTTCTGAGGGTCCTAGGAGCATTAGCTCGGTTTTGTCTCCGTTCAGTTTCAGGGCTGATGCCGTCATCCAGCTCCTCACTTCCTCTAGGCATTCTCTGAGCCCACCTGGCGCTGTTCGGGATGACTCTTGCGCCAGTGAGACCACCAGCTGTGTGTCGTCCGCATATGAGATGATTTTAACTCCAAAAGGGCGGACGACACTGGCCAGTGGCCTCATGTATAGGTTGAACAAGGCCGGGCTCAGAGAGGAGCCCTGAGGAACTCCACAATTTAGGGGTCTACTGGAGGAAGCTGAGTCGCCGTCAAAAACCCTGCAAGACCTGTTCCTCAGAAAGGATTCAAACCAGGCCCAGGCTCCATCCATGATCCCCACACTAGACAGGCGGCTTAGTAAGGTGTCATGACACACTGTGTCGAAGGCCGCGCTTAGATCAAGGAGGATCACTGCCACTGATCCTCCTTGATCCAAGATTTTTCTCGCTTCCTCTACGACCATGAGGAGGGCGGTCTCTGTCCCGTGCTTGGGTCTGAAACCCGTCTGAGTGGGATCCAGTATATGGTGGTCCTCAAGATAGGACACCAGCTGTTGGTTCACATATTTCTCCAAAACCTTGCTCAGCCAAGGGAGAAGAGAAATAGGGCGATAGTTCGCCAGATCAGACGGGTCCAGATTGGGCTTTTTGATCAGAGACCTGACCATGGCCTGTTTCCACTCGGGTGGGACAGTGCCAGAGGAGATGGAGGAGTTTAAAACCTCTCTGATGACGGGCAAGGTAGTGTGGGATGCTGCCATTAAGATGTCAGGATGGGCAGGGTCGGACGGGGAACCTGATTTAACACTGAGGGCCAGTGATTCTAAAGTGGAGAGGTCTAGCGGGGGGAAGTGAGTTAATTTGTAAGGGGTAAGGGGAGGCGGCGGGCTAGAGGGGTAGTTAGGTTGAGTGAGCGGGTTGGTGTTTGGAGGAGAAAAAGCTGAATAGATTTTGTTTATTTTCAGGTAGAAGAAATCGGCGATGTCATCACACTGGGTGACCGATTTCTCGACATGCACTGCTGGGGCTGGGTTAGTTAGCTTTTTAATGATTTGAAAGATCTCTTTAGGTTTAGATCTTGCATTCAGGATCTTTTCTGCGAAGAACGTCGATTGTGCTGTTTTTATTTGGGATTTGTACTCGTTTAAGGTTTCACAGTACCGAATTTTGTTATCCACTGATTTGTCTAAGCGCCAGCGTCTTTCCGCTCTTCTACAGAGACACTTTTTTTCTCTGAGGGATTGGGTGTACCACGGGGCACTTTTCTGAGGCCGCTTCAGTACAGTCTTGCTCATTGGGAGCGTACAGTCAAGAGTTTGGGAGATCCAGTTGGAATACGCCTGGTTTGCTAAGGCGGGATCGTCCTGGATTTCTGGTAGTGAACTGGCCAGTTTTGTGCACCACTTATCCACTTCAAGGCGCGCCCAGGCCCGCCTAAGTTTGGTGGTGGGAGCCGGAGGAGAGGGTTTAAGTGTGGTCCTTTTAAAGGGGATTAAAAAATGGTCCGTCCATGGTAGGGTGATACCTGGGTCCACTGTGATCTCAGAGCAGTTTGAGAAAATTGGGTCTAATAAATGACCTTTTTCGTGAGTGGGGGTGGGGACGCGTTGAGTCAGTTGTAAAGCTGCTAGGTCGTCTAGTAAGATAGCAGCTGGATGATCAGAGGGGGAGTCGAAGTGTAGGTTCAAGTCACCTAACACGGTGTAACTAGAGGAGGTGCTGACTCTACTGGCTGCATTCGATGGAAGGGATAGGAGGAATTGCTTCGGAAGGCCGGGCGGACGATAAATGAGAGTGCCTGAGAAGCAGATGTTAGGTGAGAGGTTGATGTTAAAGCCCATACTCTCACAGTCCGAGATGGTCTCCGGGGAGAGGCGACAGAGGTATTGCTCCTTGTAAATGATGGCAAGGCCTCCTCCTCTCCCTTTTGGCCGGTCTTGCCGAGTTAATTGATAGCCGGTGGGGAGGGACTCAACTATCGCTGGATTGGATTCGCTGGTAAGCCAGGTTTCCGTAAGGAAGAGCAAGTCCGGGGTGTGCTCTTCTATCAATATGGCAATTTCTGTGCTGTGTTTGGGCAGCGAACGACAGTTTAGCAGGAGCATTTTGAATTCCTGAGTGGCTGTTGTGCGCAGGTAAGGTTTAAGAGACGCAGAACAGGTAGGGCAGATAGAAGGAAGGTCTGTAGCTTGGAGGGAGTGCCACGGGCATGAGGTGACCGGGGGCCTTAGTTGATAAAGGCAATCTGAGGAGTAGCGTATAAGTGCTGGCTGTTGGGGGGTAAGGGGGGGGCCCGAGGCCCGGTCTCGGCGCGGACGAGCGCAGACGAGCTTGCCTTATGCCTTATGCGCGCCTTTGGCGCGCAATCGTCGCGCCCGCTGCGCTCGTCCGCTGCGCTTCCTGTACATGCACATTCTTATGGTCTGAGATTTCCTAGGGGGCGTGGCCTCGGAGTGGGCGTGTCCTGCTCCAGGCGGGGAAAGTGGGCTTTCGACAGAGAAGTCTCTGTAGCCTTCCCAGCGCTCGTTTTTGTGAGGGACAGGTGCCTGCACACAGTAATCGTGTGTAGGAGTCAGGGAGAACGTGCAGTTTAAAAATTACAATTTTCAGTTTTAAAAGCAGCAAAGCGTGAACACAAAACAATCTCCCGGCTGTGCCTCAGGAGGAATACAATTACCCCTCTTATGACCTCTTAGTCGGCTCTGTAGGTTTTTATGTCCTACAGAGGCTATTTTATTAAAACTATACAAGTTGAAAATTGTTTGCTGCAAGAGTTTCATGTTGCTAGCAGATAAAGTTACTTAGCTTAGGAAACAATATCTGTGGTGGGATTTTCCAGCAGATTCTTTGCAGATTCCTCACAAGCTCTTTTAGGAAAAGGGATGGCATTAGAAATCTGTGTGCAAATGAGGTAGCCATCGGAAAACGTGTTACCAAAGCTTTCGCCCCGGGCAGGGTACTGACTCTGCCCTGATTGCAGTAGTGGAGGAAGCCAGACGCATTCTTGACGCAGGAGGTTCCGCAGCTGTGGTCCTCCTAGACCTCAGCGCGGCTTTTGATACCGTCAATCACGGTATCCTTATTCAGCGCCTTACTAGGGTGGGAATATCTGGCCAGGCTCTAAGCTGGATTACTTCCTTTCTGAACGACCGCTCTTACCAGGTCTGCGATGGCACCAACCTGTCTGAGCCGATCCCCCTCCAGTGTGGAGTCCCGCAGGGCTCCTCGTTGAGCCCTACGCTTTTCAATATCTATATGGCCCCACTGGAGGATGTGGTTTCACCCTTCGGGGTGAAAATAGTGACCTACGCGGATGACACCCAGCTTGTCGTCTCGCTATCCCATCATGAAAATGCGGCAGAACGATTCGGGTGCTGTCTGACAGGTATCTTGGCTTGGATGACAGAATCTCGGCTAAAACTCAATGGTTCCAAAACGGAACTTATGATGGTAGGCAACCTTTCCACCTCCCTTCCCAAAACCATGTGGCCCCCCTGTCTGGGTGAGGCGCCCCAACCCAAGAATGAGATTAAGAGCTTGGGAGTATGGTTAGAGCCCGACCTGACGTTCAGAGTACATACGAAGAAAGTGGCAGGGATCTGCTATGGTTTGTTACGCTCGGTCCGAAAGGTGCTGCCTCTCCTCCCTTTTAGTTCAAGGAAACTCCTGATTCAGGGGCTTATACTGTCAAGGCTGGACTACAGTAACGCCTTGCTGCTCGGTGCCCCTGAATCAGCCATCAACACCCTCCAGCGAGTACAAAATGCGGCGGCCAGGGTTTTGACAGGCACTGAAAAAAGAACTTCGGCCAAGCCTGCTCTTAGAGCTCTCCATTGGCTCCCCATCCGGGAGAGAGTTAAATTTAAGGCCCTTTCCATCGCCTTTAAGTCTCTCCAGGGAATGGGTCCCCCAATCCTCAGGGACCTTATATGCCCCTACAAGTCCTCTCGTCCCCTCCGCTCTGACGGGAGCAATTTACTGACTATTCCCAGAGTAAAGAGAGCTCGTTCAGGAGGCAGGAGGTTCTCTGTGAATGTAGCCAAGATCTGGAATGATCTTCCTGCTGCTCTCCGTCTGGAACCCTGTTTCCAGAGGTTTCGGAAATCTTTAAAGACATTCCTTTTTCCACGAGGAATATGAGTCCGCTGTCTGAGGATCTAGGAAGCTAGCTGTGTGTATCAGCGCTGGGACGCTCTCGGGCAGCCATGCGCTTAAGAAATCCAATTCATTCATTCATTCATTCATTCATTCATTCAAGTACATTTTCTTGTGATGGACAAATCTTTCTGTACATTCCTCGCCATATGAAAATGCCCCAAAGCAGCACCTCCCTAGGAGGGGTACTGTGAGGAATTGTTTGTTTGGTAGACCGGGGTGTGAGCCCTGGTCAAGCAGCAAACACAATCCTGGTCAGAGTGCGGTCCAAGCCAACCATAAACTAACCTGTGCTCAACCCTCTGGTAGCTTGGCACAGAGCAGTCAGACTTAACTTATGGCACTGTGTAACATATTTGTGCAACACTTCAAACCGAAATAAAAAGTGAAAACACCACACAAATAGGATCCCTAATCAAGTTAGAAAAATAGAACTGCCTTTAATAAATAGGACAAGACCTAAATGAGATATTCATCTTTAAAGGTTTTAGTGAAAATAGCACTAAAAGGCAGAAAGCACCAGCTGTGGATATCTGGATGGGCTGAACTGGGACAAAGTCAAAATTCAAAATTTCAAGCCGACTATGATGGAAGGTGGGCAGGCTACAAGCCAGTTAGGCCTGCTGAACAGAGTACCTTAAATCCTGGTTTGCGGAGAGGCTGTGATGCGAGGGTCTGCGCTGTCATCGAGGATCCCGCTCACCGGGCTTGCGATGCATAGTACAAAACTATGGAAGTTGGCGGGTACGAGTTTGGTGGCTGGTGATGTTGTTGTGGATGCGCTGCCCTATTTTGACCAGGGCTATGATGCCCCAGGGGTTCGAGAGGCGGCAGCTGCATTGGTAGAAGAAGAAACCAGACGATATCGCCCAACTAAGAACTACCTGAGTTACTTACCAACACTAGACTACACTGCATCTGAAACCACAATCATGAGAAATGAATTTGAAAGACTGGCAGCTCGACAGCCTCTAGAACTTCTCAGCATGAAAAGGTATGAGCTGCCTGCTCCTTCTGCAGGACAGAAGAATGACATAACTGCATGGCAGGAATGTGTTAATAACTCCATGGCACAGCTGGAGCATCAGGCTGTTCGAATTGAGAACCTGGAGATCATGTCGCAACATGGCCCGAATGCTTGGAAAGTTTATAAAGATAACTTGGTTCGTATGATAGAAAACTCCCAGAAGGAACTTCAGAAGCTGAGGAAGAATATTCAGGATCTTAATTGGCAACGAAAGAACATACAGCTAAATACTGGAGCAAAACTTCGAGAAATGGAGTCCACATGGGTTTCCCTTGTTAGCAAAAACTATGAGATCGAACAAGCAATTGTCCAGCTGGAAATTGACATCCATCATATAAAACAGCAGCAAGGAGATGAAAACAAAGATCTCCTTGACTCTATTGGGATGGGGTACAAAGTCATCCGCTAAGGAATCCTGCTCCATGGACATAGCCCCCACGAGACTGGCCCAAGGATTAAATGGGCCAGAATCGATCCAGCGAAAAAACATAAGGAGGTAGTAGAAATGTGTAGAAATGAGATTACTCATTGTCTTGGAGATGTCATCAATCCTGCAACCCTGCTTTTAAGTTTTATCAGGATGAATACAAACATCGAAGGAATATTCACAAAGAAACAGCCTAAAACTAAAGCAGCTAGGATGGGTTGGTTTGACAAACATTGCACCTCGACCCTCCGCGACCTTAAAAAGGCACTAAGTAATAAACCTTGTAATAATATTAACATCAAATTATTGCGTGTTAATTACAAGGTGGCCCTTTCCAACAGGAAAAAGGTCCTTCAAGAAGAAGCATGGCATAATCTAAACGTAGCAGTTGAAACACAAAACAGTAAACTCTACCGGGAAACTATTAACAGCCCCTTTTTAAATACAGATGGCATCCCGGAATTAACATCTTATGTAGCTTGCAACGCATGGATAGAACATTACACTAACATTTTCAATCCTGAGGGGAAGGCCTTGGAAACCCCGGCCCATAAGGATTCTGCTTGGTTGCCCTTACCATTGGGAATAAGTCTGGATGAGGTCTATGAAGGCCTGTCCAATAGTAAAGGAGGTAAGGCTCCGGGTCCAGACTAAGTACCTATAGACCTACTCAAAACCGAAATGAATCTGTGGGCGCCTATCTTAGTGAGGGTCTTCAATGCAGCAGCAGAGGGCTGCCTTCCACCATCCTGGGGCCAGTCGGTCATCATACCATTATTCAAGAAAGGCAGTAAATCGGAGGCGCGCAATTATCGTCCTATTTCTTTGTTGGATGCATCAGTCAAGGTAATGAGCCGCATCATGCTGAAGAGATTGGAAACCTGGGCAAATAACAAGGATATTTTAACCAAGGTCCAATACGGATTCAGGAAAGGCATGGCGACACTAGAACAATGTGTAAATCTAGATCTCTTAATTAACAAATGTACGGAAGTCAAAAAAGGCAGCCTGTTTCTTTGCTTCGCGGACTTGAGCAGCGCGTTTGATCTGGTTGACCACTCTATATTATGGCAGGTTCTGATAGAACAGGGTGCACCTAAGGAGATTGTACATTTCCTGGCCAGGCTTTATGAGAGGCTGTCATGCAAGGTGCGTTATCGTTCCCTAGGCGAATGTGCCTCTTTCTTTAAAGTTTCATGAGGCATTCGCCAGGGTTGCGTACTGGCTCCCCTTTTATTTTCTCTCTTTATCAACCAAATTGATTCCATTCTGTGCCAGACTCCCGCAGATGCACCATTGATAGGAGGAAAACCGGTCCCAATTTTATTGTATGCAGACGACGCTGTGTTATTGTCTCGCACACAGATTGGTTTACAGCGTCTTATCGGCAGATTCATGTTGTTTATTGAAAGTAGGAGATTATTAGTAAACAAATCTAAAACCTTTGTAATGTCTTGCGGGACGAAAGCCAAGAAAGCTAATTCCAGTTTCTTTATAGAAAAAGTTAAGATGACACAAGTCAAAACCTTTTGCTATTTGGGCATTACTTACGCAAGCAACGGGATGTGGCAATCTGAGTTCGACAACATTAGTTTAAAAATGGCAAGGTCTACCAACAGTATTTTTAAATTTTCTTCCAAACTTGGGGTGAGGAGTATCAAAGACATGATGAACATTTATAATGTAAGATGCGTCACATCAGCGCTGTATGGTGAGGGGGTGTGGGGTCATTGCATTGGTCCTACTGTGCAGAGAGATGAAAATAAGTTTCTTAGAAAGTTGCTATGTGTACCGACTTCAGCATCTGTAGAACTGATTCACGAAGAAGTCGGAATCAATCGCATCTCGGATCTAGCAGCATTGCGTCCCCTGCTGTCATGGCGTTCAATCTGGGCCAAGTCTGAAACACAATTTACCCAGGAGATAATCCTCGATTGTCTCAGGTTGGACCACTCCCCACGTATTAAGTGGCTTAAGTACATACACTATTGGTTTCATCTTCTATTTCAGTTTGATATTTTTCTTGACCCCAAATCTGTTGTTTCCATCCCCAAAAAAGACATAAAACAAAGGTTTTTAAACTATAAGAAGGAGTGTCATGATAGGGTGTCCGGCACGTTACAATCTGTGATGTTTTATCGGGATTGCAATTTAAATACCGGTTTCCAACCTTACCTCTCTGGTGTCACCCGTAATTCTCACTGGTTTGTTTTAACCCGCTTAAGGTTGGGAATCGTACACCACCTTGTTGCATTCCCTGAGATGAAAGCCAGATCTGATACTGTATGCCCCTGCGATAATATTTCACGCCAGAGCTGCTGCCATTTTTTATTGTTTTGCAAATTTTATCATTCTTTTAGGGTACTATATTTAAAACCCATCTTTTTAAAAAACAATGTTCGCTCTACGAAGAATGCTTTACAGCTTTTATGCTCTTTAAAGGATCTGGATATCTGCTTTTTCGTAGCGTCATATATACTAAAATGTACAGCTGCGAGGAAAGCCATAGTCATCTGATACATCTGATCATGCCTTGTTATTAACTTTGGCTTCCTGTCTGTAGATTTGTTTGTATATCTGTATGTACTATAAATGAATTTAGTTTGTATTAGGAAACAGACCGTGTATCATCCAAATCCTAATTTTTATTGGTCAAATCATGTTTTTAGAATATCACATACTATGTTTATGATGGTTTTAAAAAAGTCTTTAGATCTAGCAATTTTGATGAAATTTTAGGAATTAACCTAACATATGTAAACTTGTTCTGCTTGTATGGTTTGTTTTACAAATCGAATAAAAGCTTTTGAACTGAACCAAATTGGACAAATTGAAGCTTGTGTTATAACTAGGTGTTCACATCCCTGGGAGAGTGGTTTGGGGAGCACTGGACATTTGGTCATTGTGTAATTGCTTTTTGCTCCGTGCATAAGCAGAGTCTTTCTGCTTTCCCTTGTCTTCCTACTATGACCTCTTAGTCGGCTCTGTAGGTTTTTATGTCCTACAGAGGCTATTTTATTAAAACTATAAAAGTTGAAAATTGTTTGCTGCAAGAGTTTCATGTTGCTAGCAGATAAAGTTACTTAGCTTAGGAAACAATATCTGTGGTGGGATTTTCCAGCAGATTCTTTGCAGATTCCTCACAAGCTCTTTTAGGAAAAGGGATGGCATTAGAAATCTGTGTGCAAATGAGGTAGCCATCGGAAAACGTGTTACCAAAGGTAAGTACATTTTCTTGTGATGGACAAATCTTTCTGTACATTCCTCGCCATATGAAAATGCCCCAAAGCAGCACCTCCCTGGGAGGGGTACTGTAAGGAATTGTTTGTTTGGTAGACCGGGGTGTGAGCCCTGGTCAAGCAGCAAACACAATCCTGGTCAGAGTGCGGTCCAAGCCAACCATAAACTAACCTGTGCTCAACCCTCTGGTAGCTTGGCACAGAGCAGTCAGACTTAACTTATGGCACTGTGTAACATATTTGTGCAACACTTCAAACCGTAATAAAAAGTGAAAACACCACACAAATAGGATCCCTAATCAAGTTAGAAAAATAGAACTGCCTTTAATAAATAGGACAAGACCTAAATGAGATATTCATCTTTAAAGGTTTTAGTGAAAATAGCACTAAAAGGCAGAAAGCGCCAGCTGTGGATATCTGGATGGGCTGAACTGGGACAAAGTCAAAATTCAAAATTTCAAGCCAACTATGATGGAAGGTGGGCAGGCTACAAGCCAGTTAGGCCTGCTGAACAGAGTACCTTAAATCCTGGTTTGCGGAGAGGCTGTGATGAGAGGGTCTGCGCTGTCATCGAGGATCCCGCTCACCGGGCTTGCGATGCATAGTCCAAAACTAAGAATTAAGGACGCAGTCGGAGTGATGGGTTGGTTTCGAAGATCTGTGATGCTGCGATGCAGACTCTGGCGTCATCTTTTAGGCTGCAGTCAATGAAGGATGGGAGGTAGTGCAGAGGTGGTTCCGATAGGGCTGTGGTAGCGATGTGGGTCTTTGCGACGCTTCCAGTCCAAGCAGAAACAGTGATGCATCGGTTCTGCTCATGTTTGCACCGTGCAGCAGTGGAGAAAGGTCTATTCTACTGGATCTACAGAGGCTGGAAAAGCACTTTAAGCCCACTTTTCAAGGGTCCAGGACTGGGGTGGCACCATTTGGCAGGGTAGACTCAAAAATGGCAGATTCCAGGTGCAGCTACAAGGTTGTTGGAAGCCTGTTGTGCTCCTGAGGCTTCACATCAGGAAGCCAGCCAACTAGCCCTCATAGTCACTTGAGTTCAAGAGATTGTGGTCCAGTCCTTCTCTCCCAGGCAAGAGGGAAGCAGGCAGCAGATCAACACAGCAGAGCAGCAGTCCTTCAGATCAGCAGTCCAGCAGAGTGGCAGTCCTTTCAGTAGCCACAGGTCCAGAAGTGTTCTGAAGAGTTGGGGTCTGAGGTTCAGTATTTATACCCAGTTGTGCCTTTGAACTGAGGAGAAGCTTCTAGAGGCAGGCCTTTGAAGTGCATAGGTGCCCTAACCTCCTGGCCGTGGCTCCAGACTAACTGCAACGGATATGCAGCCCTTTGTGTGGAGGCAGGACATAGCCTTTTTATGTGTAAGTGGGGTGGGGCCCAGCACCTCGCTCTCATCCTGCCAGTGATGGCTCAGCCAGTCACATCTAAGCTCCCCATTGGGTGTGGCTGTCTAGAAGGAATACACAAAGCCCAACTGTCAACTACACCCAGTCATGTGCATAGAGGATGCTCACAATGTGTTTTCCCTATGCGCATTGTGCCTGAAGTAGCACCCACTTTGGATGAAGCTCTGGCTGCCTAAAATGCTTTTGTGAAACCTTTGAAGTGGTGACTCCGTTCTCTCAGCTTAGAAGGAGGAAGGCGCACAGAGTCAATTAGACATGATGTTGGGGAGGCAGGTGGGTTGCCTTTGACTTTGATGAGGATACCCCTGAAAGAGTACTAGGATTACAGGTAAGTAACTTATCCTTCTCTTCCAGGGGATCCTCATCAATAGTCATAAGCACTGAATAGAACAGCAATCCCATCCTCCGCCTGCGGGCAAATGAGAAACAATGAGCACACAAAACTTTTATCAGCATAGGAACAGATTTCTCAAGGAGGCCTAGCCCACTTGAGTGTCCGCTCTGGTATCTGAATCGAGACTATAGTGTCTTGTAAACATATAGATCTCCAAGTGGCCGCTTTGCAAATATCGGAAATCAGTACATTGTTAAGGAAAGCCATTGTAGCTGTTTTTCCTCTGATAGAATGAGCCCTAGGCCTACATCAAAGTGGCATTTGCGCTACCTGATAAGCCAGTTTGATACATGACACTATCAATCTAGAGATGGACCGCATGGAAGCTGGAAAACCTGTTCGGATTGAACCGTAACTAATGAACAGTTGATCTGATTTCCTAATCGTCTTAGACCTGTCCAAATAGAATTTAAAAACCCTTTTCAGGTCTAAAGAGTGAAGGGACCTCACAGCTGGCGGAGAGTGATTTGGAAAAAGTTAGGAAGCTAAACGGTTTGGTTGACATGAAAATCCGACACCACCTTGGGAAGGAAGGAGGGCTGGGTTCTCAAAACAACTGTATTGAGATGAAAAACTGTGTATGGTTCTTTCGAGCAGAGAGCCTGGATCTCTCTCACTCTGCGAGCTGAAGTAATCGCCACCAAAAAGGCTGCCTTCCAAGTTAGGCGCTGGAGGGTTGCCTTGTAGAAGAGTTGAAATGGGGGCCCATCAGTTTAGAAAGAACCAGATTTAGCTCCCAGGGTGGAGAAGGAGGCCAAATAGGTGGGTAGACTTTCTTTAACCCTCGTTAGAAATCTTTCACAACCTGCATCTGAAAGAAATAAGGCTGAGACAGGGAGCACCTGTAGGCTGTGATGGCAGCCAGGTGCACTTTAATTGAAGAGAATTTTAGACCTGCCTTAGCTAGGTCGAGCAGATAAGGTAGACTCACATCCTTCTGCCCCTTGGTAGGGTGGTAATTATTTTGCACACACCATATTTAAAAACGTTTCCATTTACAAGCATAAGAGTGTCTTGTGGAAGGTCTTCTTGCTTCTTTCAAGATGGTCATGCAGTCCTGAGGGAGTCCTAAATAACCATATTGGAGGACCTCAGGAGCCATGCTGCCAAATTCAGTGACGGAAGGTTGGGTTGATGAATGCTCCCATTCCCATTCATCTTGGACAGCAGGTCCGGTCTGCACGGCAATCTCTTGTGTGGATGTCGCTGGTAAATTCTACGCCGATCCCGAAGGGGAAAATATCTGAATTTTGCTTCTCGATGTCCATCTGGCCCTCTTTTTCTTCTGTCTCACAGGAGACCTACCTCTCTCAGGAAGTCCATAGAGGGGAATCCTTTCCCTCTCCTTGAGAGTTCTTCTAGACAATTGCTTGCAAGGTTGACAGGTCTCAGAGAAGTGAGAGTCAGTTAGACAGAGAATACACAGAGAATGTGTATTAGACCTGGCCTCCTTCTTGCCACAGGAGAAGCAAGAGTCAAAAAGAGATGGCATTATGACAGAGAAACAATCACTTTCTGTAAAAAAAAAAACAGTTCCAGTTTTTATGTTACAAATGCTTTTATTTTCTATACTATTAGGGCAAATATACACATTTTCATGTAATTTTGAACATGCAAAGAAGCTAAAATGTAATGATAAAAAATTGAATAGCAGCAATAAATCAACACAACAACAAAGCCACATGTTGCAAACATCGGAAACCGAAGTTGATACGGAATCATTAACAAGCACATCGGGCTCTGAATATAGCAATTATGAAGGGCATAATCCTAAAAAAATTGTGTTGAGTTTGGGTGAAGAAATTAATTTTTTTAGTGGAAGATCGAAACAGACTCTCTGTGCGAGGAATCGAAACAATCAAACAGAAAAAAGAGAAATGCAAGGAGGAGACAAGGCGAAAAAAGCAAAACTAACAAACCACAACCAAAGAAAAAGCAACAATGGTACAGTAAGCAGCGTTAAAGGATCTGATTATCACTAATTTGTCTAATATCACCCTCACGCAGCAGAAAAACAGCTTCTTTCTTTGGGTCTCAATTAATGTCCAGAGAGGACATTCAACTACGCAAGTACCAGGATTGACATATTCTGTTTTATTAGGAAATTAAAGCTGAAAAAGTTTTTCACAATCAAAGCGGGCAAAACAGATCTCAATGTACCCCCCGAGGATAACATCAATACGGACAGACCACCCGCACTCCTAGCATCAGATACTGAGACTCTTTTAACCCTTCATGATCTGGGAACATCTACAAACGACTCACAACAACCAAATGATACATATGAAGTGAGCACTCAGAACCGCCTACAAAGAATTGACATTCCACAGAAGGGAGCAGGAGAAAGTCCATTTAAACCAAAAAGTACTTTAATTCCTATCATGCTGAAAGACGCCATAGACATTTTCCATGAGTGTGTGACAGAGGATTTGAAACGACTAAATCGCACAATCAACAAGCGAAACAATCATAAAAAAAACTACAATGAAGTGCAATGTGAAATTGATGAAAAAACTAGGTGACAACCAAGAAATAATAATAAATTAATCGATAAGGGAGGCAAAATTGTCTTATGGCCTAAAAAAAGAGTACATCCATGAAGCCATGAGACAATTGAATACTGAGGAATGCTACAAGAGATCGAAACTGAATGAATACAAAAAGGCCAAAGAGGGTTTAAAAAAATAACTTTTTCAATATAAAAGAGGTTTGATTTCAGCAACAGAATTTAACTTTCTACATATTGATTGGCCAATGATTCCAAGCATGTATTTAATCCCCAAAGTGCACAAAATGGTCTCTACAACGCCAGGCAGACCCATTATTTCTGCTATAAATAGTGTCAGCGAACACATTTCACAGTATGTTGACTACTACTTGCAGGACTTTGTCAACAACCAACCAAGTTATATTAAAGGTACAGGAGATTTCTTGAACAAACTTAACATAAAATGGGACGATGGTTTGATTTTAATAACACTTGACATTGAGTCACTTTATACAAGTATCAACCATGAAACCGGACTCAATGCTGTCAAATTCTTTTTGGAGAAGAGACCATGTGAATATTATTGGCACAACAAAATATTATGTGATTTAATCTCTTGGTGTCTTAATAATAATTTTTTCATGTTAGGAAAAGAGACCCAGAAACAAATAAGGGGTGTGACTAAGGGATCCTGTTTCTCCCCCAGCTATGCTTGTTTGCATGTCGGCTGGTGGGAGGAACAGGTCCTGACAAAAGTGCGAAATGTACATCATGCACGTTACTGGCTAAGATATATAGACGATGTTTTCATTGTGTGGGATGGGGATGAGGAAGGTGCGCAAGAGTTTGGGAGTATGTTGAACGATAATTCTAGAAACCTCATTTTCACATCTAATATAAGCCTAAACACCTCCTAGATCGCATACCCTATGGTGAACTACTCAGACTTAAACGCATCTGTAGCACACACCACATGAGTTTGACAGATGCTCACAAGAAATGTTAGTGAGACTGAGAGAGAGAGGCTACAGTGAAACAGTCCTCACCGAGGCAGTGAAAAAAGCACAAGAGAGGCCTAGAGAGTCTCTATTACTCCCATGAGATTGAGGGCAACCCGAATGAGGAGAATAGTCCCTGCCTCATTATGACTTATAGCAAGCAAGCAAGAAAAATTAAGTTGATTATCAGAAAAAATTGGCCTATAGTCCTAACTGATGGAGTTCTAGGTAGCAGACTTCCTGAGTTACCTGTTATTACATACAGAAAACCAAGATCAATGCGGAGCCCATTAGTAAAAAATTACCCCAGAATTGAACGCTGCCAATACATAGCTTAAACCAAGGCTAGGCTTCCATAAATTATCCTCTTGCCGAGCCTGCAAGTTCGGCATCAACACTACTCATTACAGTACTCCATTTTCGGATATGAGTGTGGCCATTAAAGGTAGCTATTGCTGCAGAACTGAGTATGCTGTATATGTTCTGGCGTGCACCTGTGGCTTGCGTTATGTGGGAGGTACAAAGTTGCAGGTGCACGTCAGAATTTTGCAGCGTCTCAGGGCGATCGTTATTAACGACAATGCATATCCGGTCGCTAGACATTTCAAAGCTGTACACAACAATGAATTGAAATGTCTTTCATATTACGTGATCAATGCAGTTGCCCCACTGAGAAGGGGCGGCAACAGAGAAAAACTGTTAAGAAAATTAGAGACACGTATAATTTTGGAATTAGACAGCAAGGCACCGAATGGGTTAAACACTACAGAAGACATGCACAATTATCTATGAGTATTATGAACCCATTTGTTTTTCTGCTCAGGGGATCATGTTTGTTTTAAAGGTTCTGATATTTGAAGAGTTAAAGGATTTTGAGAGACGGAGGGCCAATGCAGTTTATGCGCATATATGATAGAGAGTGAATTTTCATTTTTTAAGTTGATTAGGGGATATTTACATTATAGTCTTGTAAATACACTTTTGAATACGGTTTATAGCGAACTCTCATTTTTTGCCAACATTACTTTCACAGTGTGGTGTTTTAATAGAAGTGTAGGTTAGGTGTTTTAATCTAAGGTTTGTTATATATTGATTATAAACACAATTTTTTAAGGAATTTTGGAGTACTCTAGCACTTTAATATCACCACATGTTTACATATGAGAATTATTACAGACAGTTTATCCAAATTAACAACTTGATCAATATTTTGGTTGTAATTTAGCTGGGAATGTACTTAAATGCATTTACGCAAATAAAAAGATTTTCTTCATGATTCTATTCATAATTAGATATACTCATGTTCTTAAGTGGATCATAAACGCAATACTCATTGATACAATTGCTGCACACCAAAGACCCATATTTTGGCAAAATGTGCACAAATTGCGATGTTTTGAACCATGATTCTTCACATATTTATTCATTTTTCTATTTTAAGGATTTTATGTATGTATTTGGGTCAGTCATATGTTCCACAATAATATTAGAACATGTTTTATATTGAATATTTATATATTTATCTTTTGCACATTGTCAATTTAAATGTAAGCATTTATGCTGTTTACAATGTTTAAATTGTCTCGCTATTTCAGCAGTTTTGCACAAGGTTTAAACAACTGATATGCCTGTGTATGTAGTATTTTCTCCATGTTTATGCAAGTGGTCATGCGACTCACTAATAGGTGGACCCCTAGCAAACATAACATCAATGGCGGATGCAAAGTTTTCAGTGTGATCAAGGGCACAGCGTGCCGGAAACGCGTCGCAGAAGGAAAGAATGATAAAAGAATTTCCTGCCTCAGCTGCTTGGGTCAGTCTCTCTCTTTTCGCCACAAAGGAAGTTCTGAGAGTTTGATTGATATATATATATATATATCTTCATATATACTTTTTATTATTTCCAGGGTCCCCGCGTATGGGTGGGAATATTCAGTGCTTATGACTATTGATGAGGATCCCCTGGAAGAGAATTTTGGCTTCCTGACTACATGAAATGGTCTCAGATACACTTGGATTTTTGGCTTACATATGAAAGAGCTTGACTTTAATGTATGTTTCCTGACATATTGCTACAGCATAAAACACTCTGGAGCTGAAGCCTTAAAATTCAAGCTCAGTGAGGTAATAGATGGTGAAAAGCTTCACAATAATCCATGGGCGCAACAACTGGGAAAAGCAATTTTAGCTCTGGAAATGAAGTTAGAATAGCCTGAAGTAACATTTAAATCCGTGTCCAAATTCTAACAAAATTAATTATACTCTTGTGCACAAAAGATCTCAAAACTCTGGCAACTTTTTACAAAGTTCCAATTCTATATATATTTTTTTTATTTCTTTATTGTTCAGTTCATAACAAATACTATAGCATATTCAAAACATACAAAAATCAAAGTATTAAGCAGCCTGTTGCAAGGAGGAGGGAAAAAGAAAAGAAAGGGAAATCCCAGCAATGCAAAAGAAGAAAGTGGTTAAACAATAGTGCATGAAAATCAATCTAGCTAAACAAAAGCAAGAACACTAATCAGGACATTCACTTTCCATTTGGTTTATCATGGGCTGCTAAACTGAATCCCTAGTTGCTTTTTCTTCAATTACTTTAGCCGGTATAGATTAAATTCTAGATGGAATAAATTATAGAATTTAGCGCGCCACATTTCAGATGAGGGCGCCTCGGGCTTCAACCACATAGAAGCGATACATAATCGAGCGACTGACATAGCCATAAAGAGAAGGAACCTGTATGGATAATATAATAACGAGGAATCCCAATATTTACACTGCCCAAACAGCATCAAATCTCTAGATATCACCACATTGGTATTTATAAGATTAGAAAGAAATTGTGCAATAGATAAAAGAAAAGGTTCCAATACACTACAATCAAAAAATATATGAACAATGTCAGCCGTCGCAGATTGACACCTAAAACATTGACCATTATGCATATCCCCCCATTTCATCATTTTAGCCGGTGTATGGTATAAATTAAACAGCGTTTTGTAATGTTGAGCCCGTAAATTAGCAGTTAAAATAACTTTGGAAGCCATATCGATAGAATCTTGAATAAACTGGCCAGAAGTGCCCAGTCTTAAACTCAATTTTACATCTTGGGCTTCGATATCATCACTCTGCATACTCAGCAAGCTATCATATAAAGTTCCAATCTTAGCCAGTTTATTTAAAGCTTGAAGAAGATCATTAGTGGCAATAGACATAATACTGCGATGCTTAAAAATAAAATCCCGTAGCTGTAAATCATTTAAAAAATCATTCTGAGGGATTGCATATTTATCTATCAGCTCGGACAAAGTAACCATAATACCGGCATTGAACATATCCCCTAAGCTACGGATACCTTTGTCGGCCCAGGACCTCATCTTAGTGCCCCAAAATATTAAAGGAAATAATTCAGTAGAGTCACATGGTGTATAATAATTAATGTGGGTCAATACAATGATTTTACATATCCATCTCCATTCTATAAATGCTGCTAAGACCATCTTAAATCTAGTTCTTTTATAGTAGCTTGGTTCAAGAAATCTAAGCAACACTTGTCGAGATTGATATCCCAATAACATTGTATAAATATTTGGACTTTCAAACATCTGTGTCTCTCCCCCGGTCACCAAAATTCTCATATTTTGAAGAAGGCAAGCTAAATAACAAAAAGCAAAATTCGGAACCCCCCATCCTCCTCTTGAAAGTGGTAATGTCATGTATTTTGAAGCCCGCCGAGCGGTCTTCTAGCCCCATATAAACCGATCAGTTATAGATTGTAACTGCATTAATTGCGGACGCGTCAATTCCAAGGGTACTCTCCGGAAATAATAAAGCACCCTAGGTAGTATGCACATCTTCAAAACGTTACGTCGCCCCACCATCGATAAATGCAGGCATTCCACCCTTTCCAACTGCCGCTTAACTGATCTTAATATATCTGCCCAATTCACAGCTACGATATCCTGAAGTGACATCCTAATTTTGATCCCCAGGTACCTGGCCTCATGAGTCACTCACAGTTCATTAGAGCATAGCAGAGCAGAACAGATAACCTAGGTTTTTGAAATGTTTAATTTATAGCCCGAGCATTTCCCAAATTCTTTTGTTAAATGCTCGATTTCACTTAGTGCTTGTTCTGGGTCTGATGTTACTACCGCAATATCATCGGCATAGGCTAGAACCCGTAGAGGATGGTCAGCCACTATCATTGATTGTATACCCTGGGTAGTCTTAAGCATTCGCAGCAGTGGCTCAATAGTCTCAAGCATTCGCAGCAGTGGCTCAATATAAATTGCGAACAAATGCGGTGAGCATGGGCATCCTTGTTGTGTACCCAGTGTGATAAAAACAAAAGCAGATTCCTGCCCCATTGGACAGATCTTGGCCCTTGGTCGCTTACACATAGTTTGCAGAGCAAGCAAAAACAGAGAGCCAAACCCCATTTTATGCATTACAGACCACAGAAATGCCCATGCTACGCGATCAAAGGCTTTTTCAGCGTCTAAAAACACCAAGCCAATATTTTTGTAATACGCAGACGCATAATCTAGCACATCGATAACCCTGTGCAGGCGGTTGACCGTGCTCCTACCCGGAAGGAATCCATGTTGATGGTGAGAGACCAATGATGGGACAATTTGACTTAAACGATTGGCCAGAATCTTAGAATATAACTTGGCGTCTGCATTTATTAATGAAATAGGTCTATAAGACCCCGGGAGGTTAGGAGGCTTGTCTTTCTTTTTAAACACCACAATATTTGCATCGTCCCAGGAAGGAGGGGGGCTACCAGACTGAGTGGTGATGAAAGTAGCCAGCATGTCATCCTTAATAATGGGATATAGCATTTGATAGACCTCTAAGGGAAGTCTGTTCGGGCCAGCTGCTTTCCCAAGGGCAAGATAGTTAAGGGCGGTCTCTAATTCCAGCATGGATATTGGGGCCTCTAATTCCTCTTTTACAAGGAGCCCTACCGTAAGTAAATCAAGTCTAGATAAAAACTAGTCAATCTGATCTTGAAATATACTACCCTGGGTATATAACTCCTTATGATACTGTTGGAAAACATCCATTATACCATCCGTCGTTTCCACTAGACAGCCCTGACTATTCTCCAACGCCTCTATTCGTTGAGATGTTTGCCGACCACAAAGTCTTTGAGCAAGACATCTACCAGCGACTTCGCCATACTCGTATCTCTCGGTTTTATTTATTTTATACTGAATAGCTATATCCTGACTCCAAACCCCATTAAACTTCGCCTTACAACATGCTACCTTGGTCTGGGCAATTTGGCTATCGCTATGCGACTTAATTACCTGGATGAGTTCATGCTCAGCATCTTTAAATCTAGCAACAGCTTCTCCACTACGGATTTCCGTCTCCTTTGTTTAGCCCACCCATAACTAAAACTTTCGCCCCTTATCCCAGCCTTAAAGCAATCCCAGACCATAGGTTGTGAAGCTGTACCTCTATTATATTCTAAAAACGCTTAGCCCATACTTCAATATGGGCTACATATTCTTCATCAGCTGTTAATTTTTTACTAAATGTAAATGACCGTTGTACCCGCTTAATGTTAAAAAAAGACAAGTCCATGTCCAGGGGACCATGATCGGATGTAATCCGTGGCATTACTTGCATTCTAGCCCCTGTAATTAATGATTGAGGAGCAAAGATATAATCCAATCGGACAAATTTATTATGTAGAGATGAAAAAAACGTATATCCAGGGTCCCCAGGATTTGCCATTGGCCATCCATCAACTAACATCATACAAAGACGTGATGCACACCTTTTTCACTCAATTTCTTCTTCCATGTATAGTCCGAATATTTATCTTGTGCGTGCTCACCGTTGACGTGCTAAGCCCACAACAGCACGTGTAGAATTCAACAACATCAAAACTTTGGAGCTTCTTTAGCCCCAACACCACTGGTGTTGGGGCTAAAGAAGCTCCAAAGTTTTGATGTCATCCATCAACTAAGCCATGTTGAGACAATAATTGGCGTAGTGCTCTAAATACTATCGGCTTGCGGCCAGTATATCTAGTAAATTAGGGATACCAAGTATCTAATTCACCATGTATATTAAAATCCCCAAGCAATAACAAGGGAGTGCCCCATAATGCAAGTTCAACATTCAATTAATCCAGAATCTCCACTTCATCAAAATTTGAGCCGTATACGGTACATACTGTGGTCACAACGTCTCCAATAATACATTCAGCTATTGCCAAACGACCAAAATTGTCTGCCCTTTCTTTACCTGTAGAAATTATCACTTGTCGCCCTAAAATTGCCACACCACTGTTCATAGTGGCCTGCCTAGCTGCAACTATTAATGTATAACCCAATTCGGTTAATATCTTGAGGTTTACCCAGGGGGCACGTGTTTCCTGAAGACATATAATATCAGGATGAATTAGCCGCAGTTCCTCTATCACCGGCTTCCACTTAAGCACATTATTCAACCCACATACATTGAATGAGCATATACGCAAGCTATTATTAGCCATTCCCCTCAATCAATCGCTGATCATCAATATATAGATAAAACAATAATATTATTCCTGAGACCCTGCAACATTTGTTATGAACTGTCATTTTACCCTTTTCACCCTTAAAATAACCACCCAACCCATTACCCCAAAAGTGCCCCCCTACACACCCATCCCACCCAGCTACCCCCGCCCCCCACAGGTGTCCCCCCCCAAAATCAAGGCAATAGGGCCTATTGCCCTTTTGATGGATATGAGAGACTCTCTAAATGCTCGGCCAGTCCCATTTCCAAACACTGTGTCAAATAGAAGGCACAAAAAAAACAATCTAAGTGCATAATATCAAATTAATACAGATCTACTTAATAGCCATAAAACCACCACGCAAATGCACTGAGCAATCAACCCAGAGAACAAAGGTATTCCTTAGCTGAGGCCTCAGAAATAAAGAAGCGATTCTGTCCATTGTGGACAGTCTTTAAAGTTGCTGTCTGTAGAAGAAAAACCTGTAGGCCCTTGGATTGGAACGGTGCATTTAGTTGACGAAGCTGCCATCGTTTCTCCACTGTAGAGTGGCAGTAGTCTGGACGAACAAAAAATTGAATCCCTTTACCGGATCTCTTTTTCTCTGGTCGAGCAAGGTCATACAGTGTCGGTCTTGCCAAAAAATTGTTCAGTGAAATCAATATAGCACGTGGATGTTGTACACCTTGCCCACTCCTAGCTGGTCGTTGACGAAATGAAAATCTGTGTGCTCGTTGAATTTCCAGAGCCCAGTTCCACTCTTTCACCTCAGGGAATGCCTCCACAAAAAGATCAATCACAAATTTACGAATATCTTGCCCCTCTAAGCCTTCTGGGACTCCAAGGATGCGTAAATTATTACGGCGTAGTCGATTTTCCATATTGGCTAGTTTGTCGTGCACATCTACCTCATGAGCCTTTATATCGGCAACTTCTACCTTTTGGGTTGCCATTTGGTCTTCCAGTACAGAAATACAGCCTTCGGCCTCTATCATTCTGTCGGTAAAGTCGTTGCAGGTCTTAGCCAAGCGACGGACCGTATTCTGCAACTTCCTGTACGCCGTGTGGGTTTTTAAAGGTTCTGCACGAGCCTCCAGCCGATGCTCTGAAATAGACCTATAGATTTCCTCAAGTGAGACATGGCTGAATGTCTCCACACCCGAGATCCCGTTAGCCTGGTCAGATAAATCTAATCGCTCCACAAGTTGTTCGCCACCTAAGGAGCCCCAATCCGATAATTCTGTAGCCGAAGTCGCATCCCTTACAACATCCCTCTTCCGAACAGTGTCTATATTATCTGCTACAGTGCCAGGGCTTTTTACACTTTGATCGGTATCTTGCATAGTAGGAGTAGTGTCTCCTGGTACTTTGTCATAGTTTTGAAGGTCATCCTCCAATTCGTCATCAAGATCAGTCCCATCTGACTGCTCGGAAAGGGAATAAAATTCACTATCTTTACTGCTGGCAGGGTCAATTACATCTTCACTACTGGCGGGATTAACCACACCAGCCGCATTGACAAAACTAAGTGCATCCCCTTCCATAGCTTATGGTGTCTGCGAACATTGTAGTTGAACAGGGGAGCCATCGAATACTTCAACCCCAGTGTTGTCTTCATCAATACCATTAAATTCAGCAGATCTAATCACTGGGGTCGCAACCTTTTTCCCCGTAACAGGCTGGAACATTTGCAGAATCTTAGGGGTGGCCAGCTTATCAATCTCAGAGTCTTTACTACTTGGCTCTCTATTACTTAAAAGTTCCAAATCTATGCTACTCATATGACACATTAGCATGACAAAAATACTTATGGAATGCAATAAAAAGGACCGATTTGAAAAAGGTCATGTACATTAAATGCCAGCCTTTCCCAATTAAAAGATACAGGGGAAAATGGGTAAAGTCACAAGGCAGTACAACTGTGCCTTTATCAGGAAACAATACTCCAACTCCCGAGTTGTCGTCCAGATGTTGTCTCAGAGAGACACTATATTAAAACCCATATTTTTTATGGAGGGTAAACGAACATGTAAGCATGCTCTGAAGTATTGTCCGAACAGAGATGTCTCCGAGTTGTCCCGTTTAGCAAAGTTTTTAAAGCTCATATTTGTAAGATTAACTGCCGAAGTGTTGTAGGTTTTATTATTTCTGTACAAAAAAGGCCTGTGGCCATAATTGTTGCACTAAACTTGAACCTGGGAAGACTAATAATCCAAATATGAAGTATAAAGCAGAGAAGTGCCTGTATACACATTTTTAATCAACAGCTCTGAGGAACTATCTATGCATGATCACAAACAAAACACTTGGGTCTAAAAGGTGTCTGTTAAGATTATGCCAGCACTGCATCCCTCAAGACAGAATGCAAGCTTATTACTAGATAAACTAGCAGTACCAAAATGGCAATGCATGCTGTGCGTCAACTCTCTCTTCCCTAAGTGATTCTCGACCGTTGCTGTTATAGAAGTGGTTGGGGAATTTGTAAGCGTCTGAGCAAGTGCTGATCAAAGGCAGAAGTAACCACCATCACTAGGCAGCTGGAACTACTGTTTTGTGTCGCATATCTTAATATGGAGTGTGGAAGGAGCAAGCATTCTAGCATTAGAACGTCTTTGCCACTTGCAGATTTTATGCCAGTGGCGCTTTTACAATGGACAAGTGCATGGGCCTAACATCATGTAAAAGGTTTGTTATGCAGCAAATAAGAGGCAATATGCAATTTCCATCTCATTACAACTACGTGTCTGTACCACCATTTGTACAACTAAAGGCCCTATATCCTTTCAACTAAAGATGGCCTTTGGTGCTCTATGACATGGTACATCACATCTCACTTGGACACTGTGGACATGGATAAGATTCACAGTATCCAAGTGCTCTTTTTTTATGAAAACCTTGAGAAAAACTGCACCACTGCTATCCTTTTTTGCAAGGAAATAACTGTGACCTCCGTAATAAAACACAAGACTTGATTATGCCAATTCTATCTATGCGGGCCTTCCTCACTCAGCCCAGTGTTCACTTCAAATTATTAAAAATAAGGCAGGCCAGCTGATTTTTCTTCTACCCTGGCATAACCACACCACACTCTTATTAAGAGAGCTTCACTGACTTCCAATAAAGAAGCAAATCCACTTTGAAGTCTGCTGTATCATGTTTAAAAGTCTGTATAAAAGTGGTCCACCTTTTCTGAGTGTCAAGAGAATCAAGAGGTACATACCCTTCTGCAACTTGAGACCTGGAGAGGCAAATCACCTTGTTGTCCCTACATTTCCCAAACACAAGTCTGGTGGTCGTACCGTTTCAATTGTGGCCCCATCTACCTGGAATGACCTACCAGACAAAGTTTGTCTGGACCAGGGCCTCAGAACCTTTAGCAGACTGCTGAAAACTTGGTTATACAAACAGGCTTACAATACAACAGCAAGTAATATCTGGTTATGTTCTCAATCGACCTTGGATTTGCAAGCACCAAGAAACCTGGGTGAACATGTAGTCTAAGAATAGTAGTAACATCTCCTGGGACTCCAGGAAATTGTCTTATCTGCTGTTAAATAACCAAGCACAAAGTCGGGAAGAGTCATCAGCAGAGACCAACTTCTCAAAACAATATATTACTAAAAATACACAATCTTGCAACATGGTACAAAGAAAACACACTTTTACCTATTAAATCAGCCTCTGCGGCCAAGTCATAATAGTATGAAAATGCATAAAACTCCAAGTCCATTATTTCTTTTGCTTTATGCACTTTGTTATAAAGCATTTTCTCCACTTTGTTGAAACATGATTCGAACAGTGGTTCACCTGTGTAAAGGAGAAAAAAAACAATTAAAAAAAACACGAACACCTGATGAAGAGCAATAAAATAGCTATTAAAAATCAAAACTGGTGCAGCAATCCTTAATATTGGCTGTAATTAGACTTTCTCAGATTACCACAGTACACACAACCTAAGATCCAGCAGTAAAACCGGATGTCCAGGTCATAGTAGAAAATATAAAAACACAAAATACAAAGGGAGGACTGCTTGCAATATGTAGCACCACTGCAAATGACTTAGGGCAGCATTCAAACCCATCATTCTTTTGCCTACTATGCCATCTCAGTTTTGGCCCGCCCATATGCAAATTCGTCTTAACCCTGCTGTAATAGGAAAAGTCCAGCCCTAACTGCCAAATCAGGTTCTTCCTGACCCGGAACACAAGCAATCCACTGGCTGGTATCGCCCTGATTGGGCTCTTCAATTGGATGTAACATAGTTTCTGTGGCACAGTGAGTGCGAAATCCACGTCTGGGCATACCCTTGCCACTTATGGTGGTACATTAAACATAAAAAATGTGATATGAGAAATGCTTTCAATATGTCTAACCACTGGCAGTCACTCTGGATAGCATTACAACCCATCATTCTTTTGCTCACCGTGTCACCTCTGTTTTGACCGAACCATATGCAAATCAGTCCGACTCTACTCCAATAAGAACAGTCCAGTCTGAAATGCCAGCCCATCGTAGAAAATACCTTTCATTAAAGTTTCTTTAACTTTCTTAACTAATGTCATTCTTCCTTTCTACTTAGGATGACTGAAAAGAAATTAAATGTAGTCGTTTGAAACAGAATTTTCCAAGACTCTTCTTGATGACAGCATCTCCTGCGCTTTTACTAGACTATACTTATACAAAGAATACCACCAAAACCTTCAACCCACATTTCCATTCCGCACTCCTTTCCACAGTGTATGGGGAAGTTCACCCTAATGGCATAGTCAGGACCTGCAATGGGCCATAGTTCAGTCTCCCCCCACTGATCATTCCTGTACCCAGCCTCTGTGGCAAAGCCCCTACTCGGACACTACCTTCTTCGTACTTCTTACTGCAGCGTTGAGATGTAGGACTGAAATACTACAATAAAAAAATGCTGATGCTTCTTTTTTATATTAGGCTGTTATTTTGTATGAAATCACGTCTGAGCTCATTTTAAAAGGATCTTTTTAGCAAAACAAATATGTAGAGAATGGGTGAGTAGGCTATTACCTTCGTAGCAACACTGTTGCTCCTAGACCATTGTTTGCCAAACCTTGTGTTGCGACCCACCGGTAGGTCGTGAGACAATTTTTGGTGGATTGTGAAATTCCAAGCAACAGAAAAAAATGCCTTTACATTCTGTATTTATCTTGTCACATTTGTTGTTCTTCAAAGACAGACGTTAAATGTCAGGCTACGTCTTCTGACAAATTGATGCTTATTATCCTATTCTTATTTTTTACATGGGGACTGCTGTTTACAAACTCCTTTCACTTTGCAGTCAGTAATGGTATGTATACCGGCTATTAAAGGCCCTCTCTAGCGTTCGGCGAGGGCCTTTAACAAGGGAGAGGGACTTTAATAGCTGGTATAACCCATCTACGCAGGGCTATAAGGCTATTAGAATATTCTGCCACTAGAGAGTAGAATTTTCTAACAAATAAAACAAAGCCTTAAGGGAGCGCGAGGAGATTTGAATCCTCTCAGGCTCCCTGAAGCCTTTGTTCACAGCCAGAGTTGTGAACAAAGAAACATTGGAATGTTGGAGCTCCAGGCTTATACCAGCCATTATAAGCCAGGAGCACTCCATTGTTTTCAATGGAGCTCCCAACATTCCAATGTTCTAATATAGCCTTATAGCCCGCCATAGAGGGCTATACCGGCTATTAAAGGCCCTCTCCAGCGTTAAAGGCCCCGAGCCGAACGCTAATAAGTATTAGAACATTGGAATGTTGGGAGCTCCATTGAAAACAATGGAGTGCTCCGGGCTTATAATGGCTGGTATAAGCCTGGAGCTCCAACATTCCAATGTTTCTTTGTTCACAACTCTGGCTGTGAACAAAGGCTTCAGGGAGCCTGAGAGGATTCAAATCTCCTCGCGCTCCCTTAAGGCTTTGTTTTATTTGTTAGAAAATTCTACCCTCTAGTGGCAGAATATTCTAATAGCCTTATAGCCCTGCGTAGATGGGCTATACCAGCTATTAAAGTCCCTCTCCCTTGTTAAAGGCCCTCGCCGAACGCTGGAGAGGGCCTTTATTAGCCGGTATAGGCCGCTACGGTGGGCTATAAGGCTATATTATTTGACTGATGTATTTATTTTTAATATATTTTGTTTATTACAGTATGCCACTGATGATGGATCAATGACCCGAAATGCTTTGGTTTTCCGTGTGAAGATTCATGCAACCACAATATCCTTAAATGCGTATGATAATGGAATATTATGACAAAATGTATTTATGCACATGAATTCAAGGATAATTACAAACTCTTCATTAAAATGAAGTTTTGAAAGAAAAGTGGGAAAATAATTCTTTGAAAGAAAAGTGAGATAAGAATTTGTTTAAAATTGGCTAAACGAGACTGAGCTCTTGGGCGACATACATTACAGGGCGCCTTGGGACTAATACGCATGTTGGTGCTATCCGCTAGCTGAGGCCATTGAAACTGTCTTCATGGGACTGAGGAAACACCAAGACAGCACGGAAAGATTTATTTCGTTTAAAAATTGAGTAGTCGAGTGCCCATTCCAGACCATTAATTCGTTGCATTTTTTAGCTGATGCCAAATTCCTTCCCATTTAGAATTTAAAACGTATACCATAACATCAGAACATCATGCATTACAAACATACATGAGTTGCATTATACATTTAACAATCAAAACATGGAAAACCACCACTTAATCTCGTCTTTTATCCCACACATAAAAAAAAACATTCTACCTGCTTTTTGTCCTCTCAGTTTGTAGGTGATCTTGGCATGCTGCCACTCTATTTGGAATCCTGGTGACAAACACGGGGTCACTAATTCTTCACCTTCTTTTACTGTTGGGCACATTGAGTAAATTAAGTCAAAGGCAGAGTAGAGACGTTTTTGTCAAACATTACTCTTCCATTACTCTCTTATGCATTTCATACACACCAGATTGAAATTAGCAACTGGAATTAAGCAAGCCGGAAACATGAAGTAGCAATTCACAGCTAAATGATATATAGGTAAAAACTAAATGTAAACAATTCTAAACCGTTCCCAATGACCCTAGCTCCACAGCTCGCAGCCCCCAGACTTCAGCTACAACCGCCAAATATTTGAATATCCAATAGTGTGAATTTCCACTTTGCTCCAAAGTACCTAGATGTACGAGTCAAGTACAGCGAGTGAACCATAGAAGAAAACGTTTTGCGGTGGTTTAACTGGGGAAAGAGGCTTCTTAAAGTCAACGAAACTACCGTTGGTCTTTTTACACTTGTGGAAGAGTTCAGATCACAGTTGAAGGGTCAGCATTAAACTCACTATACCTTTACTATGCAGAGAAATTTCATATTTATAGCATCTTTATTCGATTCACAAAATCATCAAAGCAACAATAAATACAAAAACATTATTAATATAAAAGAAAAAGAAAAAGTATATTCAATTCATTCATCTTTATTTCAATTGCAATACAGTACAAAGGGTGTGATTTTACAGTTAGCAGCATATGCATGAAGAATGTAAGGTGCTGGGTAACCTCATATTGGTTGGAATTCAGTACATACAGTAGGATTTTCACACCTAGTAACTAATCAATTAATTCCATAGAATGCTAAGTGCAAAGCGCCGAGTGAACAACCATCAGTGGTACTTTAGCATTTGCATTCCGCTATAAAAGATAAAAGCTAGTTTTTGCAGTAAGCAACGATAAGATTAGTTCCATAAAGTGCAAAGTGCAAGATACAATTACATCAGAGAGACTGTACAATCACATAAATCGAATAATGAATTTCCACACTATGAGTTTTATGGTGTCATTAACTGTATACGTCAACATTTGAGTTTCATATGACTCCCTTAAAAACATATTTTTATAATTCATGGAGTTAAAAATTTAAAAGTTAAGCCCTAACTTCATGCAGAGAAATTGAAATCAGAATGATCAAAAATATAAATCCCAAAAGAAAAAAATGAAGTTATGAAAGCCAACAGAATGGACAAACAGGTAGACTTGGATTAAAGTGACAAGAAAAGGATAGGGAAAGGCAAGAGAAAATTAAGTAGAAGGAAAACAGTGAATCAAAAACAATTATTTAAAAAAAACTACAGATCATTTAAAAGCTGAAATGACTACCACATTCAATGTGATTAGTAAAGTGGTAAGGACTGCAGCTCAAGAGTTTCATCTAACTATTTATTATTCAGAAAGGGGGTGGGGGTACAACATACCTCGAACAACATATTTGCAAGGTGTGATATTTACAAGATGCGACACCTGCCTCAACTGAAATCCTTAAGAACATGACATTATAAAAGATGACCACTTTCCAATAGTCACAGACCTAAAACATGGAAGGTGGTGGTTTTAAGTGCAATTTTTTCCCCAGAAGATGTCTTGCTGATCCAGCATTCGCTTCAGGACGATTGGCTACAGGCTATGAGACGCCGACACCGTCTGACATTCAACGAGGAGCCCTGCGAGCAGGAGGAGGACCGCGAAGGAAAGTGGAGCAAGGGCTGCATGAAGGTGCGGTGAGCTCCCTGTGCCACCGGATCTTGAGCAGGGGGAAACAGAAAGAGGAATGGAGCGGAGCAGAGGAGTGGGTAGGTGCCCCCAAGCTGACCGTGCTCCTGACCTCGGTGGCGCAGAGGCAGCCAGAAACTGGTAGGCGCGGCTTGTCTCTCATGGTGGGGGTCTGCCCTCTGCACATTGCACTCAATCATTTGCCACCAGCCCATTGTTTGCCACTCAGACACCCTGTCCTGTTTTGACTGTTTTACTGCGTCCTGGTGTCAGCTTGCACGTTTCTTATTTGCTTCAATGTGCTGGCATTGCGGAGAGTTCCTATGCGGGGCTTTTTCTGAAGTCCCTGTATGGGGCAGACAGGGTTGTATTGGTAAGACGGGCACTCGGGCAATGCCCGAGGGGCCGCTATTCGCGATCCAGCTGTGGGCTGCTTTTTTGGGCAGCCTGGGGAGCCGATTTGGGCGGTGTCTGTAGGCGGTGTCTGTAGGGTAGGATTGGTAAGGCGCACTCTGGCAATGGCGAAGGGGCCGGTGTCTGAGTCCAGCTGTGTGTGGGCTGCCAATTACCATTTTATGAAAATTAATATCTCCAAAAGCAAAGTCCTGATGTTTTGTAAGAAGGGGCAAAACTAAAGAGGAATTGGTATCTGGGTAGTGATAAACTTGAAATAGTGGATTTATACCTCTATCTCGGAAAGAGAATATCCGGAACAGCGATCACATGAAATATGTGTGAACAGGACTCGGTCTCTTTGTCAGGCCAATGCCCTGCAAAGAGTCTATAAAATCTGTGGGAGACATCATTTTGGGCATGTCATATCAGTTTATGACTCCATAATCCCCTCCCATTTAAGCTACACTTGTGAGGTGTTGGGCTTGAGTTACTGGTACTCTCTAGAGGGATTTAAGAACAAATCTTTCGTCAGATTTATAATTTGAATACACTTGCAGCTTCCTATGCTTTGCGCCTGGAGTTCGGCTTATTATCCACTTATGCCTGCACCCTGGCTGTTGTTTTGATGACTGTACTTTACAGGCAGCCTTGAAGGTAGACATGTTTTACCCTTTGAAAGAACGGAGTTCATTTTTTAGGTCTTTTGAGTGGGCTAAAGAAACTTCTAGGATTAATCTGAATGTGGACTCCGTTTTGCCCCAGTCCACTCTGAAGTACTTATTAAAAGGTTCTATGTTTAAAGTAAGTGGAGCTAGAGAAATTGCCCTATGTTGGCCATAACTGCATAATCGGGTGGTGCAGGAGAGTACCCTGGGGAACAGACCCCAGCCCTATTTAATATGGAATATGCCTCCTGGGATCAGAAGGTTTATACTACTGTTGAGACTGGACCCGCTCCCGTTGCACATTATTAATGGCATTTGGGACAAAATCCTAAAAAAAGACAGAAGTTGTGAGCTGTGCCAGACTAGATGAATTCAGTTTCTCAACCACGTATAGTTTGTGTGTCCTGTGCTACAGAATGTTCATTGCCATTTTTTAAGTTGGCCTGCAAATGTGTATTGTCTCCCCCAAATGGAATGATCTCTAATAGGATTTATACATTTTTCAGATCGTTTTTGACCCTCCATTAGGGCCATGGGGCAGAACTATTAGGGTTTGGGTGTCATATTGGTGCGTGTGCGACAGGTAGTGTAATCTTTCACTAAAATGATTTAATTTCTGGATGTCTGATCCAACAAGTACTTAATCTTTTGGATTTTCATTGCATCTTTTTCAGGGCTGTGTTTCCTCATATGTGCTGCTATTTGCTAAGGTCGCAATTATAATTATGTATTACCACATTTTGCACTATGTACATCGCACTTTATAATGGTTAAAAAAGAAGTTATGTGTTGGACTTGGCCCTTTTCACTGAAATTTTTCGCTTTTTGCTTCCCCTAATTCAGGATGCCCCCCCCTTTATAATGTATTTGTATAGGCCCTGCGAGGTTGTAATGCCCTGTGTATTAGTAAAAGCAATGTTAGATGCAGGTGCTTGACTACCCTCAACATGGCTGCCACTGACCCCTGCTACTGCAGCGTGGTCTGATTAGGCGCACTCTAGTAGCCAGGAGCTGGCTGGAACCCTTAAACAATGTTGCCATACCAGCCTGCCAGCCTGCCCATAGCTAGAATGAGGGAAGCTCCTGGAACCTTCCAGAATAGGGGAGGCACCAACTGCCACTGCCAACTGCCAACTGACACTATATAAGGAAAAGGAGGGAAACTTTCTAGTCAGTTGGGACATCACTGACCTGGGGGACCCACGCAGGAGTTTAGGCAGGAGGGTTTAGTCAGGGGCTTATGCCACTGAGAGTGACAGGATTGAGGTGCTGCCTCTTAAGTTGAGTGAGGTACCCTAGACTAGCCCCCTGATCTGGCCAGCGTCAGGAAACTCAGGGACCAGCCAACTCACACCCCCCCCTGTGGAAGCAACAACATCACAAGGGCGCAAAGCCATCCAAGCGCCAAGAAGACTGATTATCTGACAAGAAGACTGTTGAGGATCAACCAGGTATTGGACCAACTGTCCTGCGCAAGCCCTGCCTGTTCCCCTCAGAAGCGCTAGAGACTGTGCCTGTGAAGCGCTTTGAAGTAACTGTGCCTGAAGCGCTTTGAAGTAACTGTGCCTGAAGCGCTTTGAAGTAACTGTGCCTGAGGCGCTTTGAAGTCACCGTGTCCGTGACGCGCTTTGAAGTAACTGTGCCTGAGGCGCTTTGAAGTCACCGTGTCCATGATGCGCTTTGAAGTAACTGTGCCTGAAGCGCTTTGAAGTAACTGTGCCTGAAGCGCTTTGAAGTAACTGTGCCTGAGGTGCTTTGAAGTCACCGTGTCCGTGATGCGCTTTGAAGTAACTGTGCCTGAAGCGCTTTGAAGTAACTGTGCCTGAAGCGCTTTGAAGTCACCGTGTCCGTGACGCGCTGTGAAGTAACTGCGCGTAGGAGCATAGGCCGCACCAAGCCTGAAGCCTTTACCAGCCCGGACCACGTGACGGGCGCACGTCGGGTCACCGGCCGCGCCCCCGAATTCACAGCCCAGAGTGGTCCGTGGAACTGTGCCCCAGTCCCTGAGCGAAGACACGGAGAAGAGTCCTGCGGCCTTGAGCCTCCGTTGCGAAGGAGGCCCCGAAGCTAAATACACCCCCCAATGTGCCCCCACAGTGTGTGCCTGCCTCGCGACTGGCGCTGGTGCTCCGCAGTTGTCCTCTGCACCGCGCCCGGTCGTCTGAGGCCTTTGAGAGCTACGCAAGGGCCGGGAAGGGCCGAAGATCCAGGTAACCCCCAGGGGAGGAGGGCGGAAGGCCGGAGAAGGCCCCGTGTTCGCCCCTCCCCCAGGGAACAGTGAGACTGGGCCCTGTTGCCCCCGAGGAGCCTAACGCTTCTGTAAGGCTCCTGAGTGACAGCTTATGCCTGCTTAGGCCTATGAACCCATTGAATTGGCCCTAGTTGCCTGTTCCGCCCTATTCAGGGGAGTTAAACGCATATTTATATGTTCATTTAAAATGCTAATTGAAACGCATATTTGCCTGCTTATTTGAGATGCTTTATTGAATCGCATAATCAAATGCTCTATTGAAATGCTATAGTGCACCATATTTACAAGCCTGAAATGAGACGGAGATTCACTTCACTGTACTGAATTTTCTTGCAGAGGTGGGCTTCCATAGTATTCTGAGGATCTGATCAAGGTCGCAAGCCGACCCAAATTTACAAGAAGAAAGGCTTGTCACAAATAAGTAAAGGTTGTGTTCTTTGGAGTTCCTTGTTGAACTGATAAGTACTTGCCGATATGTTGTATTACCCGTAAGGAAAAGCGTCCATGAGAGGTTCTGATGTGATATTTAAATGCATTACTATAGTCACTTCTTGTAGGATCCTCCAGGTTAATACAGTTACCCCGTTGCCTGTCAGAGAGTTTGATACGACAGACGGGGTCAGTTAGTGTTTTACTGCTAAATGATCTGGTTAGTAATCTAATGAAAATGTTCACCCATTAATAGGAAATGTAACCGGAACGTGAGTCATGAAATGTCTCAATGTAATGTTGATGAATTAATAATGCAACGCTCTATTTGAAAGCTTATATAAAAGATCTTGATTCTTTCAAATACACTTTCTGGTGTGGCCTGCATTATTGAGCCACTGTGTCTTACATTGGATGTGTGTGTTAAGTAGCTGCTTTACACACAAGCCACTGGCTGCCTTGCTGCTCGCGCCATGCTACCCCCTTGAGGGCTGGTAACCCCAGGTCTCACATTATGTCAGCTCCCACCCCCACCTTAACACAAGTAGAACCCACTTCGAGATGAAATCGACACAAACTCAAACATCAGGAACACGAAGAGGAATTGGTCATACTGTTACAGCTGCGAGCAGTCCTCATCTCCACACATTAATTAGCAGTCCGCCGAGGCGAGTCCATCTCACCCCTGTCCTCTCCTGACCAGTACTTTAGGCACGGAGTGTGCATAGGATCGGAACAAGACAGGCCAAGGGTGCAAAACAGGGGATCCAAGTCTCAAGCAGCAATACAGACAATGGCGGCCGCGGACCAAACTGGCGAAGAACAACGTCAGGAGCAGCAGGCAGCGTGGGTACAGTCCCGCCGACCAAAGGGGGGAGGTTTCCCCCACGGAGCAACCATGGGACCCCCTCCAAGCATTTCGAGTCAAAAAACCGCCGGGTACCCCAGCGAGACTGACCTGGACGGACCCCGGCGTGTGGCCCTCTCCCACGTCCACCTCGAGCAAAACCTCCTGGAGACTCGAGGCAACAGACATTTGAACTCTCAGATGAACGGCGGTCGCATTCCCTTCAACAGCCGGGAGAGACAAATCAGCACATTCCCTCGGTTGGGCCGCATACATGGGAGGCGGCCCAACAAGCCCGGCGGCAGATCCGCTATCCTGCACAGCTGCGGCAAAGGCCATGGTCGCGCGCCAGGAACACAGGGCGGCGAAGACATCGCCAATCGTGGGCTCACTCCCACACTCTTCAGCCAACATGCAGTTCGACAGGCCAGTTTCGCCGCCCCCAACAGGTCCAAGACCCAGGGCGTCGACCGCCATTTGTCGGCGCAATAAGGCCGCTACGTTCCTCGACCCCGATCCGGGCCGCCAAACAAGGCTCAGCGGAGTCTCGCCGGATCCCGCTAATGGCAATCTTGGTGCAGAAAAATGGGTCGCCAAGACAAAGGGGGTAGCCGGCGCCACCGTCTCATGGGCGCCGCCCGCCTATTCCGGGCGAAGGGCTTCAAGATGGCCGAACAGGAGAACAAAGGGGGGACAAGCCTCCTGTACGGTCAACCCCCGTCCGAGAGAGGCAGCGCCCCGCAGCTGGGCCCCCGGGTCACCAGACCGGGCCGGGTCAGTCGCCACCGGTCCAAACGCACAATGACCTCTTCAGCCGACTCCTCTCCTCCACCAGGGGTCGGCGTCGATACCCCGCTCCGGCCGACCTTCGCAGGCGAGTCCCCGGCCTGCACGCCACGGCGGCTCCGGAGCAAACAAGGGCACAGCTCAAGATCCGCGGCACCCAGGAGCTCCCGGGACAAACGGTGAGTGCAAGCAGCCTTTCATAGTCCCATATTCCGTCGAATGTGTCTCCTTGGGGCAGGATAAGGTACAGGATTAACGGTTCAGGCAGGAAGGTTGACGGAGCCGAGCTACAATGCGGCCATCACGGTCGCGAGCTTGGCTCCTCCCCCAGTCATCATTTTTACATGATGTGTGTAGTAGACCGGAAGTTTTATATTCTCTTTTAACTGCTGATTTTAATATGGATCATGCATCTTTGTTGTATTATGGTATGTGGACCTCCGTAGGAGTACTTATCATAATAAATAAGAATTGAACTGAGCTTCAGAACAGTGGTGGCAGTCAATAATGGCAAGTAAACATAAATCTGGGTTTCTCAGGTCCTACAGCCAGAGTTGTCATTTGCAAAGAAAAGACAACCAGCCAATGGTTCCGGCAAATGAAAACCTAAACGTCCTCTATTCATGATTGGGTCGGTATTCCAGATAAGATTTAGAGGTATGAGTATTTTATTTCACTTTTTTTTAGAAATAAAGTGTGTCCTCTCCTTCACAATGGAGTAACAATTGTCTCAAAAGAAGGCAGGCGCATACAAGCCGATTAAAACTACTAGTAAACAATGCAAACACTTGTTATGGGAGGGCTTGCTTTATGCCTGGAAAACAGACCGAAGAAAACACATCACATTTTAACAGATAATAAACGACTCATAGCAGTGGAGTCTTCAAGGATGATTGTGAACTCACAGTGCATTGGGAATTGACAGGGTTCTTCAGGGTATATTACCACTATAGCAGTAAATCACATGACAATATTCTTCCATTTCATTGAGCTAATCACTACATTGCATGGTAGATCTAGGTGAGTAAATGTGTAAGTTAGAATCCAAATTATATATCTTTACATTGATGATGCATTGAAGGTCAGTATACTAACTCTCAATATAGTGTCACACAACCATTATTTAGTGCTGGGAGCCACATGCGAAGTATCTATGAATTGGATGTGATCTGTGAACTACTACATAGATACACCACTAAAAGCAATCTACAGGGCGGTTCAGCATCTTTCACTGTTGCTCAAGATGTCCACTACTGAATTTGGCAAGACGCTGGTAATCATTAGAAGAACATGTTAGGGATGCTTTGACAGATATGACTTTTATTTTATTCAACCGGTCCAGTTTGTGAGCAGCACTGGCCTCTGTTATCCAAGCAACAATGTTGGCCAGCACCATGCTTGAAAGGAGGGTGACTGGAAAGCAAAAGCACAGCATGCACCAGGAGCTTGTTTGAAATTTAAGAACCACAACATTGCCTTCAATAATCCTGCAAATTAGTCTCGGCTGAACAACAACAAACACTGATACTCAGAAGCTAAGGTTCAGAAGCAGAGAGAAAAAGGACTGTGACATGCCATGCCTGGAGAACATAGAGGTCCATCAATTCTTTGACTCCAAGGTTGTCCAGGATATTAACCGAAGCAAGTGAGCAAATATGTATATGAATTTTGGAATTACCTGGCCAAACAATGAAATCTCCCAAAATGAAGGAGCATTTCAAGGTATACCACATATTCTGAGCTAGAAGAATAACTACTAGGAAATTATTTCAATAATGGTAAGCTCGCAAAGCTTCTAGCAGTTCTGCCGTCGCACACCACAGTATGATTTTCCAGAAGGATGTTGTAATCAGTGAATAAGATGCCAAGAAGTGGGTACATTTCAGGGGACTGGTCATTCAAGCTCCAGTAAGGGCAAGAAGCTGGGACAAAATCTTCACTAAACATAAGGAAGCTTGAAACATCCTTGACAACTGATCTGACACCAGGCAGGGCTCTAAAAGTGGATAAGATAAAGGTGCAAGTGAAAACCAGGCAAGAGAGCAGAGAAAGTACGTTAGGCAGAGGCACGGAGATTCAAGGAGGGCTCAGGGGAGAGGTGTTCACTGAATACATAAACAATCAGGACATGAAGGGCCATCCATGTGAACCCCAAACTAGTTATGGAGGCCCTTGTTTCTCAAACATACAGCTATCAGGCAAGCTTAACCCCTTCCTTGCAGCCGTCGGCCATTGGCCGACGGCAGCACTACCTCCCCAGTGCTGCCGTCGGCCAATGGCCGACGCAGCCCCGCCCGTTTTGCGGAAGTGCCGCACTGCGGGAAAATCAGGGCCGTGGTAAAGGGGTTAAATGTCGTATAAAAAATGTAAGGCAAACCCTCACCCACCAACCTACGTGGAATTATTCTTTTTGGGCTGCATCATTCATAAGAAATTGTTGTAGGGACAAATGGGGTCTCTGTATTCAGTGAGTACGTTTTTGGTGTGTGCAGGATTCCAAGCAAAAAGTACAAACATCCCTGTAAGTTTGCCAACGAATTTGTATTCAAGGAAGGCTAAAATGATGATTAGACAATGAAATTAGATGCGAAGGCTGAATAGAACTCCAGCATCCCTTTTGTCAACCGATTTCAGCTTCTTAGTGCCCTTTTACCGACTGTGTGACTACAAGGCTTGCTCCCAGTCTAGACTATTTACTTGGCAAATACAAGTGAATGCTACAGCAATCCATTAGTGTTTTTAAGAGGGAGAGCTGCATGCGTTGTGTATGAGTGACGGTACAAATACTATAGGGGTCCAGGATCCAGGGCCACTGAAAGGCTGAAACATGTCCAACAGGGAGATGCAGGAGCAATAACCATACCTGGCATCCCAATGGATGGTTGGAGGTTGGTCGTACCAGCATTCACTTTGGAGAACTGGCATTTTTTTTCCCTCAACAAACTTTGATCTTGAGCAGGAAAGAGAGAAAAAAACACACAAGAGAGAGAAGGAGGAAGAACATGGTGGAAAAACAATAAGAAAGAAAGCAAAGCAGGGATGAAACCGAACCTGGAAGTGTGGGATAAGGAGGCAGGGAGTGTCTGTTGGTGGATTAAAGAGGCATGGAATCAAGACTTCACAGCATTGCTATTCTGCACCCCAGTCCTTTTTTTTCTTTTACTTTTCATTTGATGTGGAGTATGAAACACATACAATGTTTTCAAAACAGAATACAAAATAAAAACAATACAGCTTAATTTCAGAGGACGCACTTCTTCATACCGGATCTTCATTATACATGTACAGATTGACTGCAGCACCTGGGACTTCCCCGTTCCTCCCCAATTTTCCGATCCAGTAGGCCTTCCCCTCCAATTTTTCATTAGGTCCCACAATGGGGACCAGTTCTTTCTGTATTTTGCTGGGCACTCCCTGCCCAGATAAACCCATTTCTCAATAGCTGCCAGAAATCCATCACTCTAGCAGTACACTCACACATCACTAGGCCAGATGGAGATCTTTTGTTTCGGGCTATTTCCCGTTTGGTAGTCATTAGGCCCAGTGCCACCAACTGCTGCCCTTTTTTACGAAAAACAATGGCCCTTGACACAAAAATAGAAGATTATAATAATTATAGGCCACAATGTGCGCTATAACAGCAAAAAAGTCCAGCCGGACTTGCAGATTTATTCAATAATTCAGTAACCAATTTAAAGAACAATAAAACAGTGGGACACAGTCCTGTATCCACAGCGCTTACATAAACTTGGAGACAATACAAACATATAGGATGTATCAGGCATGTAAACAAAAATGGAGCAAGAAAAGGAAACTACAATATGCTTGCTTCACATATGTGGGGAACAAAACAGATTATGCACATAATAGTGAACTAGTGTTAAGCCCACATATCATGTCGACAGCGTTTCGATCCCTTCAAGGATAGTGGATCATCATCAGGACTACCATTGTCTGCCTGATTAAAAGCCTGCAAAAACGTGGACAAGGGGAACATATAACAATGAATTAGACTTCTGTGTATCACTTGAATTATTTCTAGAGTTAGAACTCATACCATGCTCTTAAGGTGTTGCTAATTCATACCTGTGTGAGAAGTGTCACGCAAACTGTGCTAAGCATCCACGGCGCAATGTGGTCAAAACATGCGACATAACCAAGGTGTACAGTAATGATTGTAATTCAAGGTGTAGCTCACATGCCTTGGTGAGTAATACTATAATGGCATTGGGTGAAGGTGTAGCTCACATGCCTTGGTGAGTAATACTATAATGGCATTGGGTGAAGGTGTAGCTCACATGCCTTGGTGAGTAATACTATAATGGCATTGGGTGAAGGTGAACCAAGGAAGTGAAGGCGATGAAATAATTACATCAGGACGATGCTCCATTTTTGTTTACATGCCTGATACATCCTATATGTTTGTATTGTCTCCAAGTTTATGTAAGCGCTGTGGATACAGGACTGTGTCCCACTGTTTTATTGTTCTTTAAATTGGTTACTGAATTATTGAATAAATCTGCAAGTCCGGCTGGACTTTTTTGCTGTTATAGCGCACATTGTGGCCTATAATTATTATAATCTTCTATTTTTGTGTCAAGGGACATTGTTTTTCGTAAAATTGATACCCCAGGTCCTTGCCTACCTAGAGGGTTCCCATGTTCTTTATAGTAGTATGTTGCGCAATCGCTGGATTGCAAGGGATCTAATCCTATCTACTTCCTTTTAAAGTGGGCCCTTACTGTACCCCGTTGCTTCTTCACCCCAATTGTCAACCCTGTCTGTATCATGTCTGCACCTCCCCCTGTGTATTCACTGGAATATATTCAGAAAATCTGTGAAGGTCCCTCCTTGTTTTCTGACCCAACTGACAATAGTTCAACTACTACACCGTCTGCTCTCCCTGAGGAGCTAGAGAAACTAAAGAAAAAATATGTCCGTTTGGAACTAATGACCCTAATGCTTAGACAATACTTAAAAGCAGAAATCATTCCTATAGGGCTGATAGTAAGAAACGTCCCTGGCATTTTCACTGACAATCCAAAATACATTAAAGGATTTAGTCATATTGGAACAACTTGTTCCAGGCATTGGCTGGTTCTGGGTATAGAGATAGCCACAGAGACACTAAGTACTTTACTAGTTGAGATCGAAGACATTGAGAAAAAAATTAAGGACGATAGTCTAGTCCCTGATTCCAAGAAACTTTTGGACCAAATCCAGAAAACTGTTGATGAGTTTTATAGAATCGAGCAGAACAAAAAAACGAACAAAGTCACGAAAGACATCAAATCTTTTCACATTGAGTCAGCGTATCCATATCTTCAGAAAGATTTTTACCTGGACCGCGCATACTCCAACCCCCGCAACTTAAGACCCTGGAGTAGATTCAACCAACGCCAAACATTGGTAGGGTTCTCCGATTCCTCTGCTGACCTATCTGATAACTCAGACTCCAGTGACAACTCTGGTCCCTCGAACCGTAACCCCCCACAAAACAGGAATAATTTTTTAGACAGGGGCCAATCCAACACTCCTGCCAGGGGACGAGGCAAACGGGTCCCTCGCTGGCACAACCCTCCGGGCGAACGTCAGACGAGACAGAAATTTTACAAATGGTAGAGTCTACAATGTCTGACTCACAAGCTATTCCCATATTCAATCTGTCTAGACATAATCTCTCTTGTGTAGAAACCTCACTGCTCAGCAAAGGCCTTTCTTTTGTACCGACTATTCGTACTGATTTCTTAGAGCTCCAAACGGAACTTCTAAGATTTTATCGGAAGGTACGCTTAGATGCATTTTTCCAACTGAATCCCTCTCCCTTGGTTGTATCTAATACCCCATTCAGACCACCTTCCTCTTTCCTGCCCACTGCATCTATGGTGCCCCCAGAGGTAATTACCTTTGAGAAACTAGTCAACAATGACCTTAACACCTTGAAAACTAAAAAGAGATTCATTCCCTATAATTTACCTTTGGAAGAAAAGAAAGCCATCAACTCACTAAAAAACCTGGAAAACCTTGTCATCAAAAGCGCAGATAAGGGTGGAGGGATTGTCCTGCAAAACAGGGACGAATACACCGCTGAAATCCTAAGACAATTGGCCAATACTGACCACTATGTGAAACTTCCATCTAATCCCACTAAGGAGCTTCAAACTATTATTCTAAAAGTAACCACCGAAGCACTAGATTTTGGAATTATCAATCAGAAAGAGCACCAATTCCTCAATACTAAATCTCCACGCATGCCAGTACTGTACACTTTACCCAAAGTACATAAAAGCATTACAGCACCACCGGGCCGCCCAATTGTATCCGGCTGTGGTTCGATCCTTGAGCCTTTGGGGAAGTTTGTCAACTACTTCATCCAAGATTTTGTACCAGACACCCAATGTTATGTCAAAGATAGCATGGCCATGGTCAATTTCGTAGAGGAATTACCCTTCAGTGCAGGCAACCAGCTACTTTGTACAATGGACGTAGAGTCCTTGTACACAAATATTCCCCAGACTGCTGCCCTTTTGGTCATACGAGATATTTTAGACACCAGACCCAGACCACATCGCATGCCTACTGTTTTTATACTTCAACTACTGGAAATTTGTTTAACAAAAAATTTCTTTTCCTTTGACCAACAATATTTCCAACAGGTTAAGGGGACTTCCATGGGGGCGGTTTTTGCCCCCAACTTGGCTATACTATTCATGGATCAAATAGAGTCCAACTCCATTCTAACAGCTTCCAACCCCTTTTCATCAGATATCGTTATTTGGAAGCGTTATATTGATGATATTTTCCTAATCTGGAATAGTGATGCGGTTAACTTAAACCAGTTCATCCATTGGTTAAATAATAACTGCTGTGGGCTCACATTTACTAGCACCATTGAAACTGATTCCATCCCCTTTCTGGACCTTAATATATACCATCAGGATGGTCATCTCCACACTAAACTACACCGCAAACCCACGGAGAGGAATACACTGCTAGCCTACAACAGCAATCACCCTAGAGCCCTTAGAGATTCGCTACCCTACTCCCAGTTCCTCCGCATTAGAAGGAATTGCTATGCCAAGGAGGATTACTTCAGAGAAGCCGCTATTCTATCTACCAAACTCAAACAAAGAGGGTATCCTAACAGACTAGTAAGAACATCTGCCAAACGTGCCTGGTACTGTCCTAGGGAAGCACTTCTTTCTCCAAAAAATAAAGAATCAACCTCAAGACTGACCTGTGTTACTACTTTTTCTCCTTCATCCAATGAGCTCAAAAAAAGTATACTGAGGCATTGGCCCACTCTTAATGCAGGCACCTTGCAATTTGATCGGCCACTGTTTGCATATAAAAAGAGCTCTAACTTAAAAGATCATCTGGTTCGCGCTGCTCTTCCTAGCCCTCCACATCTAAGGACTATTGATTCTCTATGGACCCAAACTCCGCTGGTAGGACATGCAAAATGTGGCTCATGTAATGTCTGCGAATTTACTATTGAGGGTAAATCCTTTGTGTTTGATAAAGTCACCATTGAATGTAGAAGTTTCACGAACTGTAACAGTACTGATGTTATTTACCTAATCCAATGTCCTTGCAAACTTGTATATGTTGGCCAAACAAGGCAGAAAGTCAAGACAAGAATTGGTCAACATCACAGCAGGATTCGGTGTAAAACTCCCAATGCCCCCCTGGTGGACCACTTCTGTACTAAAGGACACTCAGACAATGAACTTAAATGGACTGTCCTGAAGAGTTTGAAACTGCCACCACGCGGAGGAGATATCGGACTTTTGCTCAACAAAGAGGAACTGAAAATGATTCTCCTTTTTGACAGTATCCATAATGGCCTGAACCGCACTGAGGATTGGACCTCACTTTTATGATCAATCACTCTCAGACAATTGAACAACCACAGTACTAGTGGCCAATGTTTCCCTGCTTCTATGATGGTACATTAATTGTCTGGTCAAATGCAAATTACAATGGTGGTTCCTTCGTCTCTCTATGAAACCATGTGTATGAGCATGAGAATGTGTATCATAACGCGCCTGCATGTTCGGGTCCTTCACTCAAGCACTAGGTTAATTTACCCTGCACCACCCCCTTTCTCAATTCACAATCACACCCGGTTGCTCCTTTTTACCACACCTATGTTTGCTAGCGGAAGCCTTGCCATGGGATAGCTCCATTCCACTGCTTAGCACTAGAGGTAATCCTTTACCCCTTCCAAGATGGCGGATTGTTTCGTCCATTATCCTCCTTCAACATGGCCGATACAACCATATCCGCCGAGCCCGCCCTCTTCCTGACGCTCCACGGTGCGATCGTGCACCGGGACGTCTCCTGTCGTTCCACCAAGGACGAAGGTAAGCCTTGCTCCGCCGCCCGCTCTACCTCACCTTAACTGTAGGTAGCCTAGGGGTCGCTATGGTTTTGTATTTCTCCCCCCCCCCTTTATGCAGGAACCTACTCAGCCCATCTAATAGCTGAACACACGGGTAAGACTCCTTTTTCCCCGCGCCGTACGGCACGCCCACGGCGGCGGCACTAACTGGTAACTCTCTCATCACCCTAGGTCCCCCATTCCCTTGGACCGGTTCCATATTCCTCAATTCCACACGCGTCGCTACCCTGGTCACCCTGAGACCCACGCCGCAACTTCTAAGAGATCTCGCCCCCAGCTGTAGCACTACCAGGATCCCCGCACAGCTGTCCCAATACCTTACCTCAGGTAAGCGCCACCCCGGACACAGTGTTTGTGTGCATTAGTAACCATTATGGTTACCGCAGCAGTCTGATGTCCCTTAATTACGCCCCTTAGACTATTTGCAACTACGGTGCCGAGTCTACTGCTTTATCCCCTCCAGGGCACTCGGTAAGCTTTTTCTTCAGGGTGTTTGGCCTTGGTTGGGTTGTATAATAACTCATCTGCTGACAATTGCAATTCTCACCTAGGTGTAAGCGCGTCGGCACACCACGGCTAGTTAGCTGTGACCCAGTCCCCCCCAGCCCTTCTGGACTTAGCGTGGCAGCTCTCCTCGTCCTGATGTAATTATTTCATCGCCTTCACTTCCTTGGTTCACCTTCACCCAATGCCATTATAGTATTACTCACCAAGGCATGTGAGCTACACCTTCACCCAATGCCATTATAGTATTACTCACCAAGGCATGTGAGCTACACCTTGAATTACAATCATTACTGTACACCTTGGTTATGTCGCATGTTTTGACCACATTGCGCCGTGGATGCTTGTCACAGTTTGCGTGACACTTCTCACACAGGTATGAATTAGCAACACCTTAAGAGCATGGTATGAGTTCTAACTCTAGAAATAATTCAAGTGATACACAGAAGTCTAATTCATTGTTATATGTTCCCCTTGTCCACGTTTTTGCAGGCTTTTAATCAGGCAGACAATGGTAGTCCTGATGATGATCCACTATCCTTGAATGGATCGAAACGCCGTCGACATGATATGTGGGCTTAACACTAGTTCACTATTATGTGCATAATCTGTTTTGTTCCCCACATGTGTGAAGCAAGCATATTGTAGAGTTTCCTTTTCTTGCTCCATTTTTGTTTACATGCCTGATACATCCTATATGTTTGTATTGTCTCCAAGTTTATGTAAGCGCTGTGGATACAGGACTGTGTCCCACTGTGTTATTGTTCTTTAAATTGGTTACTGAATTATTGAATAAATCTGCAAGTCTGGCTGGACTTTTTTGCTGTTATAGCGCACATTGCGGCCTATAATTATTATAATCTTCTATTTTTGTGTCAAGGGCCATTGTTTTTCGTAAAATTGATACCCCAGGTCCTTGCCTACCTAGAGGGTTCCCTTGTTCTTTATAGTACCAACTGCTGCCCAGCCTAGTTTTCATCCCAGCCAACTTTATTTCTACTATAGCTATTTGGGGGGCAAGACTGCCTGTACTTAACCATCTGGATAGGAGTGGACGCTCCCAGAACATGTGTTTAAAGGTGCCCTTGTGCAGGCAGCATCTTGTGCAGTATGGAGTGGGACTCCTTCCAATTTTATGCAGTTGTAGGTAAACCCGATGAAAATAGTTGAATTGAATGAGACAAAGTCTCAACGCTATCACCAGCTCCCTGGGCACTACTTTGGCTTCCACACAGTCTCCCTCCGTGCGTGACCGCAGATCTTCTCCATACCTTCCCCTAAGGGTTCCTAATGGGTCTGGCATGTTCACTATTAGTGTTCTATAGGTGAACGAAATTGCTTTTTTCCCTTGCCCTTCCATAGTTAAGAAGGCTAATCTCTAAGAAGATTTAGTCATGGCTGTTCAGATTTGCAGGTAGCAGAAAAGTTGTATTTCATGGAGCTCAAAGTCCTTTTGCATCCGATCAAAGGACTTAATATGACATGATTCCCATATGTTGCCTATCTTACAGATCCCAATGGCATCCCAACCCAAAAAAACACTCTGTTGGGCGACCTCTGGTAGCCATTATCCGTGCCAGAGGGATGCTTTCTCGTGACCCTCCCATGCCACTTAATGTCTTGCACTGCGCAATGCCAGCAATTAATCATATTACGGGACACCATCCAAAGGTCTCTGCATGTTTAGTACTGGAAAATTGTGATATTTTAACGTTGGGAGACCTACGAAGAAAACTTGCAGTTTGAAAGCTAACCAGTCGTTTATGGGTAACAGCTGAGAGGTCTGGTTAAAGAGTTTGATATCTGCTAGGCCTACCCCTCCGTCAAAGGGGGACTGTATACATTTTTCGAAGGCTACCCTAGGTTGTGCCTCAGACCAAATTAAATATGTGATAATGGCTTGTAATGAAGGAAACAAAAAAACAGGGAGGGTGTATGGCTTGTTCTGAAGTAGATACAACCATTGGGTATGGCAATCATTTTAAAAAGGGTCCCTCGTCCCATTATTGTAAGTTGGCTGGCTTTCTGATTTATGTTGAGCTGCAGCGGGGTCAAACAAGATATACATTCCCAGGTATTTAAAGTGGGAAGCAAGCTCCTAATATTGACCAGTTCGATAGTGGGTTGCTACCTGGGAAAATAACTGACTTCTTCCAATTTACCGTAAGGCCGGAGTCCTCTCTGTAGATTTTCAAAATGTGCATGACAAGGGGGAGAGTGCAGTCTGGAAGTCCCACTTAAAAGAGGGTATCATCAGTATATAATTCTATACTATCTTCGTGGTCCCTGTGTGCCCGGATGCCCCAGACTTAATTGTCCATTCCAACCCACATTGATAGGGGTTCCACTACTATTGCAAATAAAAGTGGGAAGAAGGGACAACCCTGCAGTGTAAATCGGGAAAGGTGAGGATACGACTGGTTTACCTTAACCCCTTAAGTGCTGCCGTCGGCCATTGGCCGACGGCAACACTACCTCACTGGTGCTGCCTTCAGCCAATGGCAGACGCGGCCCCGCTCGTTTTGCGGAAGTGCCGCACTTCCGCAAAATCGCGGGCGCAGTAGAGGGGTTAACAGATGCCCAGGGAAGTTTGTAGAGAAGTTTCACGCAGGTTTGAAATCTGTGGCAAATAGTGCTTCTTTCAAGAACCCCATGTAGGAAGGACCAAGCAACTGAGTCCAACGTCTTCCCAAAGTCACCTGAAAAAAATTCTTGTCGTTCTGTAGAGAGCTGTGCTAAGTCCAGTGCTACTTGCAGGCAGCCGCAAGCAAAGACTAGTTGCCAGTGTGTCATAAATCCATTCCAGGACTAATGGACTAGGGTTTGGATCACTTCCATAACATGATTGGCCAGCACCTTAGCTAGTACTTTGGATTCAGTATTTTGCAGGGAGATCGGTCTACAATAGGCGCAATCTGCCAGATTTTTGCCTTGCTTGTGAATTACAACTATGTGAGCTCACCTGATATCATATGGTAGGATTCCCTCTCTCAGGGATTCTCCATGTAAGAGGCACAGCTGAGGGGCCAGACTTACCGCATACTGTTTATAAACATTTGACAGGGATGTTTGGGCCTTGGGTTTTGGCTCTGAGCATACCACCTGTTAGAAATGGGAGTCTCAAGTTGGCAGAGGTAGGTAACTTTGTCCAAAGAGGGACCCTTCTTCCTAGTCAGGGTAAGGGGATACACTTGTGAAAATATCCCCTGCTCGCCCCCTTGGTAGCTTGGCACAAGCAGACTGGCTTATCTCAGAGGCAGTATGTAACATATTTGTAAACACATACAGTAATACAGTGAAAACACTACAAATGAACACCACACAGGTTTAGAAAAATAAGTAATCTTTATCTAAACCAAACAAGACCAAAACAACAAAAATCAAAAATACAGTACTAAAAATATGATTCTTAAAAGGAAGAAACAGTTCTGTTCCAAGAAAATGCTGAATGTGACACTTTTACAAAGTACCTTGCATGCGCCGAATAATGCAAGCAAAAAGGGATGCAGGGAAGGTGATGCGTCGGTTTCCTGCTACGGGAGAGGTGATGCATCGGTTCCTTACTGCTGCACAGGGGAGGTGATGCATTGGCTCCTTACCGGAGAGGAGGTGATGCGTCCGTTTCTTACAGTATGGGTAAGTTATGCGTCGGTTTCCTACTGAGTCCCCCAACGATGCAACAGACTTGACGCTCTGATGTGATGTGTGACACTTCGGTATGATGCAATGCGTGAAGATCCGGGATGCGCTGCGATGATTTCAGCTGCGTCCCCTCAATGTGTCGGTTCTTTCACAACGGAGCCTGCGTCAGAATTGGTGCGGTGATCTCGGACGTCGGTGCACAGGATTCGTCGCATGGCAGACACTTCAGCCGCGAGCAGGCACTGCATCGATTCTATGGCAGCGGCGATGATTAGGAAAATTCTTCTCACACTGATGCTTTGGAAACAGGTGAAGTGTCAATTTTGACAGTTCTTGCCGTTTCCCTTCCTAAAACAACCTCCAGAGGTCCAGAACACTAGCAGGCACCTATCAGCAGATCAGAACTCTGAGCAAAGGAGTTCAGGGGGGTGGGGTGACATCTTTGTACCCCCGAGGATTCAGAACAGAGGGCAAGCTCTAATTCAAGCCCTTAGAGATCTTTCTCAAGCAGGGGACACAGCAAAGTCTTTCTCTTTTCCTTGGCAGAAAGTAGCCACTGCAGGCCAACCCCAGACAGCAAACAGCACAGGGGCAGTATTCCTCCTCAGTTTCTCCAGCTTTTCTCTGTGGCAAAGGTTCCTCTTGATTCCCACAAGTAATCTAAAGGTCTGGGCCCCTCTTTTTGTAATACAAAATCCTTTGTTCTCTGTGACACAGAAGCTCTTTGCCCAGCCAAAACCTTTTCGGTCCTCTCTGGTGCAGCTTCCTGGCAGAAGGTGGAGACAGCATTGTCCTTGGCAGACCAGGCCCATTCAGGTGTGAAAGAAATCTCCTCCCCATAGTCTGAAAGCAGCCCAGGTCTATTCAGCCCAGCCCTGACTCACCCTGGAAAAGCAGGACACACCTAAGCCCCCGTGGCTGTCTGAACAGAATGCACCTCCCCAGCCCCTGTCACTCCAAAGCAAGACTGTCAACACACAACCTAGCAGAGGCACACTGGATGGTTAGGCAAGAAAATACCTACTTCCTAAAAGTGGCATTTTCAAACCAATAATGTAAAAATCACCCTCACTAAAAGATGTGTCTTAACATTCTGAGTTCAGGCATATCAAACATTATTTTCCTATATGGTTCCCGTGGGCAATAATGCTCATAAGATGTTATGAGCAAACTTCCCATTCTATCATATGGGACAGATAGCCTTACAATAGTGAAAAACGAAATTGGCAGTATTTCACTATCAGGACATGCCACATACATTAGGGCATTTCCTACCTTTCACATACACTGCACCCTACCCACAGAGATACTTTGGGCCTACCATAGGGGTGACTCACATGTAAGAAAAGGGAAGGTTAGGGCCTGGCAACTGGGTGCACTTGCCAGGTTGACATGGCAGTACTAGACTGCACACAGGTACTGCAATGGCAGGCCTGAGAACGTGTTGCAAGGCTGCTTGTGCAGGTGGCACAACCATAGCTGAAAGCCTACTAGCCACATTTGATTTACAGGCCCTGGGCACACACAGTGCACTGTACCAGGTACTGACTAGTAAATCAAATATGCCAATCATGGAATCACCAATCCATAACAATTCACAAAGGGAGCACATGCACGTTGGCACTGAACAGCAGTGGCAAAATGCCCAAAGTATCTACACCAGAAAAACAAAATCCATCACACAGTAAAAATACAGGAGGCAAAGACAAAAATACCGGGGAAACCCACGCCAATGATGCTAGGTCTAACACCTCCAATCACTTTCATAATGCTATCATTCAAGACCGGGATATCCAATGGCTCTCTATCCTCCAGAAGAGGCTAGGAGGAGTCAAATCATTGATAATAGGGCTGTTCCGCGTCTGAGGCGTCTGCTCCCTGTCCACATATAGTACCTTATAATAATCTGCAAAAGCTTCTGCTACATCCTAGGGGCCAAAGACCAAACCACGTTCCCAATCCTGTATGCATAGGGAAAAATTTCTGTCTCCATGTTGGCTAACCAATTTATCAATTTACCAAATTTATACCCAGCTTCATAGACCCTGTACTTAGTTGCCAGAATGTCCATTCAGACCTCAGTCCAGAGTTTGGTTTTCAGTGTCTACCTAGCCACCTCCAACCTATGGGGTGTAGGCGAGCCTAGGTGTTGCGGGCGCCTACTTTTTGACTCAAATGCAAACCAACCCCTCTTAAACTTATAAATGAGTCCGTTCACATTCCAGTATTGTACACCATGGAAATAGAGACGAGAGGCTTAGCCATACATTTCCAGATCGACCCCATTCAGCTGCGTGAGAACAAAAGAGTAAACCCATAACCAAAACCAGGGCCGGACAGGAAAACAAAAGCAGCCCTGGCAAAAATTTTCAAACCAGCCTGACGCAATCTTTCTTTTCATCAGTCTATTCTCCCTCTTTCCTTCTCGCCTCTCTCTCGTCTCCCTCTACCCTCATCTTCCCCCCAATCTCTCTCGAAGCGTCCCCTTTGAGTTTCTAAGCAAAGTGACAAAGGCATCAGGAGCAGGCCTGGGCTTTCAAAAACAGCCTCCAAGGGCTCGAGCCCACCAGGGAAATGCCAGCTGGAATAAAAGCTCTGACCGGCCCTAACCAAAACCAATACCCCTAACTACCCCAGACTTCTGAAACTGAAGCACTTGTGACACTAATAAACTTAAAAGTGAGTTAAGTGAGGAGGAGCTTTCGTGACTTCCCTAGCGTTGTGCTATAAAATTAACAGTTAGTCAATCAGGAGTCATCAGTGGCAATACTGTGTGTGACATTCAGCATGCTGCTAAGTTCCGAATCAAGTTGTCTGTCTTGCGGGTTAGTCCTATCACTCGCCCCTGAAGAGGAGGTTACTCCGCCACAACAGACCGGTGGCTTTTTTCTCTGTGCACCTGCATCTCACTTTTCAATGGCTTAGCCTGGAGGAGCAGGGAGGGGCCCCTAAACTGTCCCCTCCCCCCCCCCAGGTTTTTGCCCACATCTTGATCAGCATCCGGGGTATCTAAGAACAGTGATTTCCTTTGGAACATTACATTCAATCTGGTGGCATAGAGGAGCATGTATGAGATGAGCATGACTTTTAACTTCGGCATGACTTCAACAAAGGACCCGAGTGGTTTCTGAACGTGAGGGTGTAATCCGGTAATAACAACACCTTGGCTAAATCACAGGTCAGCTCTTTTTTCAGCCTGGCCGAGCGTAGGATAGCGTTAATAAGGGCCTAGCAAACATTTTGGAATTCTCTGAGTCATTGAACACAAAATGGATTGTAAATATTCAATGATGAATAATTTTTATGCTCATGCGTGCAGATTTTTGGCCTTCTTAAAAACACATTTTTTTCCCTTGCTTAGATCTCAATTTTAAATGCTGTACAAGAACATTTTTAGCTTGACACTTCCAACGGAGGTGTAACAGACACGCTTATGTGTACTTCTGTATGTTTTCAAGATCTTTATGAGCCATTTGATTCACATTTACTATGAAGGGGACGTTGAGATTGACTTTAAGAAAATTATTCTAAACAGTTGTATTCTGAGCAAGCTGCTTCATAAACAGAAACAAGATTACTAACAAAAAATATTTGTTTTTCAAAGTAAATGTTGACGGGGTGGATATTTTACTTGCAAAAGTAAATGATGAAACAGGTCAGTGTCTTATTTTTTCTGACAGATTGTTTTCTTGCTGAACCTCCGAAAACATATTTACACAATAGAAAAGTGAATTTCCTGGAAAACCACATTCAGGCCAGTTTTACTCAAAACAGATTACCTTAAAACAAAAACCGAACATTTACTTCCAGTTTTAAAATATTTTAGGATAATATTTGACTGAACCCAAGAGAATTTGGTTTTACTCAAACCAACGAAAGGATACACATTGGTTAAGGATAACTCCATTTATACAAAGCACTATTTATCAAAGTTATCTCTTAGCACAGTTCAATAAAAGAATGTTGATATATTCGTTTAGAGAGCTTGCTGTACTTGAATCCCCTCTATGCGCCAGCGATGTATGAAACTAAAATCATCAACTGTAAATACAATAATTCCATAATTACTAAAACAGGTAAATATATTACGTACATGGCAGTCCTTCGAAGCCTCCTAATATTTTGAGCCTGGCTGACATTAAACCAAGTCCAAGATAACTGTAAAGAGATGAAAATATATTTAATCACAAACATTATTGCATTCGACTCATGTAAACACTTATTTTCCTAAATGAAATAGATGCACTGAATAAACTGCTTTGGGAAAATGCTATATATTACTTTATAAAAAGATAAATAAAATACCTGCAAACTACAGTTCTTCGAAGTGTAAATCTATCATCTTTTTGACACTGTCAATTTTGATGACAGACATTGGAGGTGAATTCCTTTATAAGCAATGCTTCCTAGTTTGAAATGAATTTTGGTTCCTACAGGGAGATCACGGAGAAGCAGTGTAAGGTGGATGGAGTTAATGGAACAGTACATATGTTTTTTAAAGAGTAAATTAGTACCTTGATGGAGGATAGAGAGGAAACATTCGAGCTTACTAGCAGAGTTTCCATAATTTACCTTGGGAGTACCAATTTATTTTCTATCTGAGAGACGTTTGAAGTCTTCAACGATGATTTAAGATTTTTAAAAGTATGTAAAGCAGCTTTAGCTTAGGCTGCTATGTTTTCAATCTGTAACGTCATGAACAGATGCAAGTCATACCACATGGCCGTATGCGATTTCATAGAAAAACAATTTTATGGAATACCATCATTGAGAAACCGTTTCACCCAAACCGTTTAATGGAAATTTGCAGGATGAATGATATTTATCATTGCATAGAAACAAATTCATAGAATGACAGATAAGGTCTATTGGTATTGTGGTTGTTCAATTAAATGACAACACATTCCTTAATAACCGGGTCCATTCTCAATAGACTTGTGACTGCAGTCTAAAGTTGGACAGAGGTTAAAGCTCCTCTTTAGGAGGTTTTGGTAGAGAAGTAATGTGTCCAGTCTTTGGGGTGACTGAGATAGATTCTTTTTTAAGGAGTGATTGAGCACCAACCATTACTGTATAATGGAAGAAATCTACGAGCTTAATTCTAAAAAGGCATTTTGGTGTTTGTAAAGCAATACTCTAGTAATACAGCTTCATATACTACAAAACACAATTCACAAACCTGTGGCTGAGGATCTCCACTTCTACTTCTCCTATCTTGTTTGTATAGAGAGCCCCATCCCCATTTACATAGGAGCATGCTAATACAAAAACACGGACCCACATAGGAGTAAGACAATTGCAATTTACAAAATGAACTTTGAATTAGACTACAATCATAATAGGGACAAAAATATCCTACTCCATTCCAACCATGGAAAAAGTTATGCAGCACACATGGCCAATCACTGGTACTGCAACACCCTCCCCGGAAAACATTGGAGAAAAGCTAGAACACTAACACCCTATATGAAACGATGACATTACATTCTAAATTAAAAATATACATATATATTTTCACAGTGGCAACAGCTAGTGTTTAGCTATAGTTCAGCTGTAGTTTCCATTTAAAAAAATCCGTTTCTAGACCTGCCAATAACTAAGCTAGTAAAGTATGGTCCACCATTCCATATTTGATCTAGTTCTGTGCAGGGAACAAAAAGGTTAGGGGAGCAGAAGGGTCCAAAAAAGATGTATTTTCTTGTTTTAGCTCCCGCAGGAAAATGTGTTTCCACAAAACCACTTGGTATGAAAGTAGAACTTTACTGAGAAAGTGAACTTTTTTGGTTTGGTCTGAATCTGTTCAGTAGTTTTTTAGATATTAGTGTTTGGAAAAGGAATTGGATAGGCTTCAAAGGGTTTGAAAGGGTTAACATTTTTGCAAGCACAAGATCAGAGGCTCCCTGGCACTACCCACACATCAAGATGTAAGGTCGGGTGAATTTAAGCCCAGGGAACACCTAAAAATAGACTCCGGTGTCAGGCATGTGGCGGGCCTTGGGGTTGCCTCAGTTTGTATGGACCACCAAAGAAACTTGCACTGAGGCTCAAATAAACTGTTAAAGCGGGAGTAATCCATGACCGGTTGGTCAAGTCCTTGACACACAGCACTTTAAATGTGCACATCAACTGCAGGAAAGGGGGACTGGAATCAACAGTTGATCGCAAACATGTCAAAGGTGGCACAAGTGAAAAGGAACCTACACAGGCTATACCAGAGGACTGTCAAGCAGAAAACAGAATAAAAACAAAAGAAGAGTACAGCTATGCAAATAAATGCCTGATCATCTAGCACAACCAAAAAGGAATTGATGCACTGGTAGCTTACAGGTAGCAGCACGGGCATGCAAAACCAGGCTCAAATACTAGCTCTGTTCTATGCAAGGTTTTTTACATTGCTTGGCCTTTGGACTCAATGAGTCTGGTGAAAACAGAAGGGACATAACAGAATGTGCAGTTTCTGGAAGGGCATCTCGTTCAAACTTGCATCAGTATCTACTCCTTCAATAAAAATTCTACAAAAGAAACTGGTGAGAGTTTGGAGAGAGGCCAGAGAATGACAGAAACGAAGCGACAGGAAAGCGACTAAGAGTGCAAGAAATGCTTCTGACTGTTTTGTGGTCGCCCAAGTTTTGGGGGCGAGGAATGCCATCGGATGCTGGGATGCCCCCAACGTTCCACTAAGTAACAGGGAATTAGTGCAAGAATGAGGAATGCCACAACTGATTCCCATTGCAACTCCTCATAATTCCCGATTCAGAAGGAAAAACCACTTTCAAGACAAATCGGAATTGCACAAATTTATAATGGGGGCCTTAATGAAGGACGTTTGTGGATGTAATCTAGGTCCCTTGTGAATTGTTTTTTTTCCCCAATGAACACACAGAGAACATGAGTTTTAGCTGTGGCAACCAGTTTTAGGTTTATTGAGGAATTGGAAAGCTTTGACAATTAATAAGATATTAGGCTTTTGCCAATGTAAACGTTATTGCAACTGTCAGTTCTTCAGAGAGTAGTAGCATCAACAGGCTACTATTTTCATGGTTAAAAACCCTAATCTGGTGAAAGAAATGTTTTCAGAATTTCCGATTTGGAATCGGATTCTTGAGCTATCATACTGTATTTCTTTACTACTTTTGCAGAACATCAATCCGTAAAACTGGTCTGCAACAATTACACATAAGTAAACATACGTTTGTCGTGTCATATTCATCGAATGTCAAAGGTGTACTTTTTTTTTTGAGAGTGGGGGGGGCGATCTGTTTATTTGACCAAAAATTTACTCGCCGTAACCCTTTTTGTTTAAATGGTTTCCACAAACATTTTTACCTTGAATGGCTAAAGTCCTTCTAGGTGAAATAAAAAAATAAAAATACAAAAAAAGAGGTTTGTATTTTGTCTCCGGCCTGATCATTTCTCTATACCTATCCCTAGGGGTAAGGGTGATCCCCTACCGACACTGCAACACCCATAAATATATATATATATATATTTGCAGGCACACCACGCCATTTAACTCTCCACATGCCCATCTTTAGTGCTTACCTATTCTTTTCTGCGCATTTGTCTTCTGTCAGTGTTTTTTTTTCATTCCTGACCGGTCTCTTTTATTTGGTGTCTGGGACATGGTAGCCATAAAAAAAGACTACCACAAACCATTTTTTCTGTATCACATCTTTCCTTTTTAAAACACATTTATTCTTACAATGTCTAAAATATTAGGAATTGTATGAATAGATATATTTGGAAGTTTTTCTTGTTTTGTTTATGCCAGACCCAGGATTCAAACGTAGGACCTGGGGATTCAAATAAAGGACACAATATTTTAAAACAGGGGTCCCTTTTCCATGAAAATCTCCACATTTTCGTGGAAATAGTCTTTCCTCGTTATGGCTTTTCTCCAAATTGGTGATTCTTTGGCCTTGTTTCATCAGGCTAGCTCTTGTCAAAATAAAGGATAACATTTCGCGTCTAATGCAATGCATACCTAAATCTAATACAGTCCCTTCTCTCTGTGCACCAGGGGTGTAAATTGTTAAATGTTCACTAAGGGACAAACACTGGTCTGTCGGTAGCCACAAAAGGGTATTCGCAGACGTATATACATCTGTGCTCCAGAACGGTGTGCCTTGACTGTATAAAATTAAACAGTAGTAAATACCAAGCAAGCTGTCACAAGTTACAGGTTCAAGATGTAGTAAGTTTTGAAAGTTTGCGAACACACACGAACAGGGGAGTTTCTGGACTTTCACAAACTCCTCCTAGACCTTGTTCCTACCTTGGAAGCGGTTTTAGAATTGCTATGCTTAGAATTCGAGTAAAAATCCTTTCCCAAGGTGGGAAGGCGAACAGAACACCAAATTTCGCGGGAGTGCAGGTAATGGGGCTTCTCCTCAGTAAGAAAGGTTTTAAGGTGGAGGGACAAACAAAACAGCAGTTATGTATTTCCTCGATGTGTAATTGCACCCTGCATATAATGACATATTGAGAAAATAGAAACATAAAATAAATTAGTACAGCATTACCAATAGTACGCCTGCAAATCTGCGGCAGCCACAGATAATGCTGCAAATATTTGTCACTTACAAAAAGCTGCTTTTTTTATGACTTTGGCCCATATGTATTTGTTTCCTAAAGCCTACTTGCAGTGTTTGAACCACTGTTTAGGTCCATTGCAGCTCTGATCCTCCAAAGTCCATTCATAAAGCAACATATTAAGCACTGTTTCACCAACAGCATTACGTTTTTCTTTAGACTGCATTTAATGAAGTACTCACATTTATCATGATATAAAAAAACATAGCTTTTAATGAACCTTGGAAAAACATGACAGTTCCATTTTAATGTCTCACTTGAGCAGAGAGACAGATGTACCAGAGTAAGCAATGTCGATAAAAACAAAAAACTAGGATGAGTGAATGCTTGCCTCAATCCCAGCCACTGGCAACTACCGGGGGCCACATTCCAGTCCATTGTGTTTATTGTCCACGATGCCACTCCACACATGGACTAGGTATGTGCAAACCAGATTTGGTACTGCTGCTTTAGGTACAGCTAAGCTCAATCAGTCGGGTCCACTGCACAAGGGAGCACTTGAAACCACCAGACCAATGTTGGCATTAATGGTCCTCATCAGTGACGTTACTAGGGACTGAACAAAACCCTAATCCAGCATCAAGTACCGTGGAGCTTTTTCAAACAAGATTGTTTGTAAGGGGTAAACTAATAACAAACCTGTATGAGTAGAGTCTGTACGTAGTGTTAAACATCTGAAAAGAAGTGATGTAGCCCTCGGGAGATAATTGGAGAGTTTTCTGTAAAGCAAAAAACAGGAATGAAGAATTTAATTTCACTGTCTTTCCTGGACATAACCGAAGATGTAGACTGATGCTGCAACAAACCAAAATACTATTTGAGAGAAACACAGCCACAGCAGTGGGCACTGATGTGCAACTATTAATAGCAAAAACGCCAATTTATCTTTTCAATTACGCAGGTAGGTGGTTGAGATTATCTAGACATTTCCCTCTTTCATAGAAAGAAGAAGCAGGCATAGTCCCCGCTTCTTTTTTCTATGAGATACAAAAAACAATGGTCCTGGACCTATACTTCAAAAATGATATATATCAAATTCACAGTATTGAGTTCCAAAGACAATTTCATGAGCACAAACAATAATTAGCTTGCAGTAATCAATACAGTAATTTAAACTAAAGAAGTGCAACAACTCATGTATACTTCACCAAAAATTTATTTTTATATCATATGGTGATCAGTGGATTAGTCACTGTTTAAACGAGGGGGGTAGGGAAGGTAGGTTTCTCCAAACTGAACGTGCAAAAAAGAGGTGCTCTGGTGTTTGTGGGGTGAAATAGAATTTCAAAGTAGTGAAAAGAAGAGAAATAAAAACATTTCAATACTAGACTGGTTATATGTCCCAGTCTTGGCTGGCCTGGCCACGTGAAAATAGTCAAAAACTATTTTAGTATAATTCATAAATACACAAATATGTATCTTTAGGTGGCACGTTAAGAATAGAGCTTGTGGTCCAGGCTACTTATGGGGGTGTTGGCGTTTCGACCAGACTTAGGGCTATGAGGGTGATGTGTGACCTCTGCCTTGCGGGTTTTCTTCAGGACGGTGTAGGGGCAACCTGAGTAGGTATGATGGTCGTGTCATACACCCGGAGGGTTGTGCGGGGCGTGGATTCCTCACATATGATTAAGTCATGATGGGCATTTCCTTCCGTTAGTGAAGGTCGTTAATTCCAAGCAATGGATGCAAAGGGCTTAATGCGGCAGAACCGGCGTCCGTAATGTGGATTCCTCACATATGGTTAAGTCGTACAGGCGACTCCTTCCGTTAGTGACGGTCTCAAATTTCCAAGGCAATGAATGCAAAAGGGGCTTCGTGCGACAGAGTCGGCATCCATATTCCGCCCGAGATGGCTACGATCTGGGGCGACCATTGGTGACTCAAAAAATCTGAACCTGGATTTTGGCAAGTAACAAAAGAATTACAGAAGGTAAGGAAAACTCATGAGAACCAAGTTTACCAAAGTCTAATAAAGCTTCCTTTTAAAAGATGCTATACCTAAAGTAGATTTGTCATCTTTGAAAGATTCCCCCCGCAATACCTAAACAATTTAGCTCGAGGGGGGAACAGAAAGCATTAAAGAAAATCTGCCCGAAAACATTTCTACTTATCAATAACCCAAAGTTTCTGTGATGGTCTCGGAATACAGAAAGTAATATTTGTAAATGTATTAAACAGTGACCAAGTTGCTTCATTACAAATTTTCGTTATGAAAAAGGTAGCATCCGCTTTGCCTTTTGTCAAATGTACAGTAATCCCACAAAGTTGTGCTAGTATTTTTATAACACTTGATACAGATGACAATCCACTAGCATTGCTAATTTACCATTTGCAGTTACATCCTTGGAAGCATTATAATAGGCCTCAGTAGGGGGTGTTTCTAAGCACGCAATGGCGGAGGACATGCCTGGGTAGAGCTCCGGGTTGAGCTCCCCTTCCACAGGCCAATACTCCGGTATAATTCTCTGTACTCAGCCCAAAATAGCAGCAGAGCTGCTTGTAGGCGACTTCTGCTGCCCTGCCAAACCTGGAATCGCGGGTCCGCTCCTGGCCGCTTCAGCTGCGACGTTCGTTGATTGGCTGCTTCCCTCGTTGATACCCCGGCCGGCACTCACGCCTATGCGAGTCCGGGGACGGACTATTGCCGCGAGGCCCTGCAGCAGAGGCCTACATCTGGAAGTCCCTGGGGCGGGTCTGCGACGCTCTGCGCAGACTTGCTGCAACGGAATCCTTTGACCTGGCACTGGAGAGGGCTCACCCCTGGACATTTGCGGCGGACGCCCCCCGGGGAATGGGGGTGCAGTCAGTGCCCCGCATTCTTCGTCCTGCTGCGGCGGAAGCCCGCCTCTCGGCGCTCGTGACCGGCGCCCCCCAGGAACAGGAAACCACATCCTGAGCCCTGCACCCTTTGTCCTACTATGGCCAGAGCTACCTACTCGGTGTAAGCAGCGGACGCTTGTCGGCGGGGGTGCTACACTCTGTGCTGTGAGACCAGGAACCTACCGCTTTTCATAGCTGCAGACCAGCCGCGACAACCGGCGGGCTCCCCTCCGGCTGCTGAGGGTGGGGGAGCTGGCGGTCGCGACGGGGGACGCCCGCTCGCCATTCCACGCTCCTGTCCCCGAGACTGACTGAGGGAGTCGCCTGCCTGGATCGGCCAAGGGGTGAGTGCTGTGCTGAGAGAGGGCGCCCCGCCGGCCCACCCCGCTCCCGCCCAGCTCCTGATCGCTGGCCCCGTGCTGGGTACGACCCACCTACACGGATAGACGGCGGAGCTACCCTGTGCCTCCTGAGTGCCCGGCGAGCCCAACACCGGGGCGGAACGGCCCCCCAAGCCCCGGGGAGGACCTCTGCGCGCGTTCCCGCCACGACTCACGCCGCATCGCCCATGTCTGGGGGAATCAGGACGAGGACCGGTGCTGGTGGTACGCAGGTTCAAGGGAAGATGGAGAAAGCGGCAAAATCGGATGACCTGGATCAGACCGCCTCCAAATTGGATACGATGCTGGTGGCGATGGAACGGCTGGAGGAGTCGATGCAGCTGACCCGCACCTCCCTGGAAACCAAAATGGACAGCGTCGCTATAGATCTTACGCACCTGCGAGCTGACCACAAAAAGCTAGCGGACCGCACCACCACCCTGGAGGCCACAGTGAATGATCTTGCGCCCAAAGTCGCACAAACGGACAGGCACGTGCAAGACCTCCTCAACCGCGTGGAATTACTGGAAGATCGTGCGGAGGATGCGGAATGGAGGGCGAGGAGAAACAATGTTCGCATAGTGGGGCTGCCGAAAAGATGGGAAGGCAGGGAGCCCGAGACGCAGATGGAGGGGTGGCTTCGGGGCCTTCTCCCGGATGGCGCAATCTCGCAACATTTAGTGGTGGAACGGCCACACCAGGTGCCGAACCGGCCACTCCCGACAGGATTCAGCCCTAGACCCATGCTCGTTCGCATACTGAACTATTGCAATCTCGATGCCATCCTACACAATCCAAGTACAGCGCCAGAGGCATTCCTTTTTAGCGGTGAAACAACGGCTCCGTCAACTGGCCCTGAAATACTCCCTCCTCTTTCCGGCTCGCCTACGTGTGGTGGCCCAGGACAAAACTCACTTCTTTAACACCCCTGAGGCAGTTGAGGCCTGGCTGGACTCTGGAACTGGCGCGCATCCCCACGCGGCACTGTCGGTGCCGCCCTTGCCACGCTCCAGGCGCCACCGCCGACACAGGCTCTCGCTGACGATACAGTCACGCATGGAGACGGAGGTCGGCCCCCGGCTGATCTCGTTCACAATGAGCAACAGGAGGCCCTTCGGATGGTAGCGGAGATCAGCGGCTCCCTGGACACAGACAATGCCTTGGAAGCCAGCCCACGCGAGCTGCCCAGCGATGATGAGGCCATTTATGGGCTGCCGGACTCACAAGTGTCAATGGAACTACCGGATGTCACCCCGCAAACTGCTGATCTGATCCACTAATGGCGCGACAGACTGTCCGGAGCGCTTTGCCTGTCTCTGAGAGCCCCTTACACCATGCTGGCCCTGATTCCCATCGGGCGCTTGCTGGGCACAGGCAGCCGGACCTTGACCATAGACTGAACCTTGTCCTTCGCTCTGAATGACGAAGTGAGTACTGTTCTGGATGCTGCGGCACCGGGGAAAACCCTGGCTCGATTTGGTGGTCAGGGGCTTGGATGATGGAGATGGCACTGATTTTGGCAGCGAGGGGTGGAGCGCGGCCTGTCCTTGAGAGATGTCTGACTGGGGGACACTGTGCCCAGAGGGTCTTGAGCCGCCTGTCCGGAAGCGAGCCGGTCTCGACCAAGCCGACTGACATGAGACACCTGTGTAGGGGGAGGCACCCTCTATCTGCCTGAGATACACCCCTGTAACAGACACACTGAGTGCTCAGCGACCCCCCTGAACTTAAGACTTTATTCACCTACTAGAGAGTTTGGACGACAACATGTTCTGCTGTTGACCTTTTGGCATTGATCTTATGTTTTCCTGGTTTCCAGTGCTGGTTAATTTGTTTTCCTTTTTTATTCCTTGCATGTATACTCAGAACATACATGATAGCTATCTGATGGCGCCTGTGGACGTGTGGCTTGACGGAACATTGTGTGGGCTGTTGGTGGGGGGTGGGTGGGGGTGCGTTGGGATGGGGAATGCTTGGATGGCTTATGTCGGTGGTTAAGATATGCACACGTCACGCTGTTATCAAATTTACACCTACCTTAAACGCCACCACATACATATAGCCCTCTTGCAGGAAACTCATTTAACTGGCCCAGAAACACAGAAACTACATCGTAGATGGTGAGGGCAGCTGTATGCCACTGAGTATTCCACCTATGCCCGAGGGGCGTTAATCTGGATACGGCCCGGGACTCCATTTGCACTATCCCACATCCGTGTAGATGCGGAGGGCAGATATGTGGTCATACACGATAGGCTAGATGGCCAACTGATCGTCCTTGCATCCCTTTATGCCCCTAACACCGAACAGGGAGACTTCTTTACACGGTTTTCGGCGGTGCTGGCGCCCTGGCATGGCGTTCCCTTGGTACTGGGAGGCGACTATAACTGTGTCTTAGACGTGGCCCTTGATCGCTCCTGGCCAGCGCACCGGTGACTGGGGCCATGAGGGCGTTCACGAATTGGGCGTCGCAGTGGGATTTGCATGATGCCTGGCGGAGTCGCAATCCGCACACTAAGGTATACTCTTACTACACACATTACATGTTAGGCTTGACAGATACATGCTGACGAGCGACCTGCTCCATCATGTCACTGACACCTATTACATGGATACCCACCTGGAGGCTCCAGCCTGATCTGCTATTAGATGCCCCGTTCCGTGACGCGCTCGCGGTGCGCCTTCTACAATATTTTGAGGAAATATTCACACTGCCTCTACTCCGCAACTAGAATGGGACGCATTATGGTTGTCACGAGGGGCCACCATCTGGGCACACAAGCAGGCATGCGGAAGCAAATAGACGGGGAGCTGACGCGCATTGAGTCTGATCTGCTGCGGGAGGAGCGGGGGGCGGTGGGGGGCGACGAGGGACCACTGACAGAGGCCAGGGAGACACACACGCGACTGCTAGACAAGCTAAAGAATTTGAACTATGCAGCTCATTCGGCGCGCACCCATCACCTTGGGGACAAGCCAAGCAAACTGCTGACGTGGCTGGTCAGGCAAGACGCCCAGACCACTTCAGTGACATCAATTTGCACTAAACAGGGCAACACCGTGTATACGCAGAGGGCCATTCACAATGCCTTTGTGGATCATTATACAGATCTCTATCTGTCCCGACTGCAGGCTTCAGTCGCTGACATAGCGGAATATCTGTCTGCTCTACCCTTACCCGGAATAGATGATGCGCAACGTGAAGAACTAAGCACCCCACGGACGTCCGAGGAGCTACGAGCAGCCATTTTCTCCCCCTCTTATGGCAAATCCCCGGGCCGGATGGGCTGCCCGCTGAGTTTTACAAGGCTTACTCTATCATTTTGATTCCAGAGCTTTTGCGGATATACGAAGCGGCTATTACCGACTCTGCTCTCCCGCCCACGCTGAATGAAGCCAACTTGATCTCTCTCCCGAAGCCTGGCAGAGACGGGGCCCAACTGGGGTCGTACCGACCACTGGCCCTCCTCAACACGGATTACAAGATCCTGACTTCCACGCTGGCCCACCGTTTAGCCCCTCTGGTGCCTCACCTTGTTCACACCGACCAAAATGGTTTTGTGCCGGCGCGTAGCACTACGCACAACATCCAGCAATTGTTTAGGGTGCAGAGTTTTTCCCACAAATCGATGGCCCCATTCCGGATGTCTGGTGCTTGACCTTGAAAAGGCAATTTATTCAGTTGAATGGCCTTATCTAGTGTTGGTGTTGCAAAAATATTGCCTAGGCGATGACTATATCCAAATGGTGCAGCTACTATACCAGCGGCCCACTGTGCGGGTCCGCACGGGTAGGCTATTATCAGACACCATCCGAGTACGCGGGGGCACCCGACAGGGATGCCCCCTATCCCCTTTAATCTTCTCACTGGTGATGGAGCCCCTGGCGGTGCAGTTGCGAGCCTCCGGCGCGGACTGGGGTATCCCCCTCGCTGATGGCGTACATGCAGTGTCGCTGTACGCTGATGATTTATTGCTCTATGTCAGGGATTTGACCTGCTTCCCACTAGCGCTTACAGCCGTCTTCCGCACCTTCGGGGCGATGTCAGGGCTTAGGGTTAACTGGGCTAAGTCTGGCGTGTATTCCTTCGATGCTGCCACACCGGAATGTGCAATAACCATCCAGAACAATAGGCTGAACTGGTATCCAACCACATTCCGTTGTCTTGGTATATATGTGTATAGAAACCTCACAGATGTGTTGGAGGGAAATCTGGTGCGGGCAATCTCCTCTCTGCAGGCACAGATGTCTTTTTGGAAGACTCTTCCCCTAAACATGCCCAGCCGAGTCACTTTGACGAAAATGATAGCACTACCCAGATTACTGTATTTCTATGCTAACCTTCCGGTCTATGTCCCCACGCGCATATTTCGTGAACTAGACACCTCGGTCCAGAGCCTGATCTGGAACGCGGGAAGGCCCTGAGTGGCTCTGAAGACGCTATATGCCTCTGCGGAGGCTGAGGGCCTGGCGGTCCCCAATCAAGAGCTTTACTACCTAGCAGCGCAGGTACAGTGGGCAACCAGTTGGTTGAGCGGGAAAAACCTGGGAGATACAGCCACAGACACCACTATCATGACGCCTACACAAATACATGCACTGTTCTACCCCCTGGCCAAAACCCGCTGCCCAACACAGCTGCACTTCGCAGTAGCGGGTAAATGCTATACGAGAAGCTTAAAGCTTACTGGCTCTACCAGGCCGTATGCTCCAAACCTACCACTGCTGGGGACGCCTAGGGACAATGGTGTGCTCACATAGGCGGCACTGGGTAGCTGGGTGCAGGCTGAGGTGGATACCGTGGGAGATTTATATGCAGAGGGGGTACTGGTACCCTTTGAAACGTTGGCCGCTAACACGGGCCTCCCGGCGGGACAGTTTCTACTACATGCAACACACTAACACAGGCTTGGGGTGACCTCTCAGAAGAGCTGCCCACTCACTTGTTGATGCAATACTTGCATGTATTGGGGAATGGGTCCCACTTGGTGCATTGGCTAGCACAGGCCCTCCACATCCAAACACAGTTTTCCTCCCAGCGCCTGCGGGACAGGTGGGCGAGGGACAGGGAACGGGAATGGACTGATAAGGAATGGGTGGTGGTAATGACTGGCGCAACACATATACCACGCAAATCCAGCTTCAAAATTATTCAATTCTACATTATACACCATGCGTACTTGTCCCCGGACAAGGTCAATCGCTACTTTGGACTCACCACGTCTGCATGTCCGAGATGCGGGCTAATCGACGCAGATTTTTTACACATGCTCTGGTCCTGCCCCTCACTGCGTGACTACTGGAGCGCAGTGTCTGCCTCTTTGGCTGCAGGGGTGGGTAGGGAATTGCGACACACATGGGAAACATGCATACTAGGTCTCTACAAACGGACGAAACTAACTAAAGTTCTCACCAGATTCTGGGACCTCAGTTTGATAACGGCGAAAAGGCTAATCACTAAACGCTGGAAAAACAGCGAACCCCCACAAGTGACACACTGGCGCAGCTCCTTTGACAATTGGGCAGAAAGCATTACCTTGCATAGGGAAGAAACGGCGGGGCTCCGTGCATATCCCATAGCACAGGCCTGGGACGACACCTTGGCCGCCTTTCACCAGGCATGCCTTCAAAGCGGAATCACTTAAGCGCAACCCCCTCTGACACGCCCCCCTACCGCGGCGCTGGCATGGGATGTACTTTTTTCACTACTATACGGCGTCTGAATCTCGACAGGGAGAAAGGCCTTGCCGGAGCACACTGGACACACACACACATTGCAACCCGGTGGAACGGCTCCTAGCACACTGAGGCCCGCTGCGGATATGGAGGTTGCTGTCGCCCCCCTCTTGCCCCCCCACCTGCTCCCCTGTCCCGCTCCCCCCCCCCTCGGGCCATGTCACTTGCGTAGACCCCCCCCCCGTTTCCCGGAAAAGCCACACTGCGCATATTCTACATTAGCGATAGCCTTGCACCAGCACTCAGCCTCTCCTCTGTTTATTCTCTTTTGTTTTTTCACTTTTTATTTGATGTTATCATTGATTGTGTTGTTGTTACAGTTTTGAAGCATGGTTATAATGTTATAATGTTCTGAATATCATATAACACGAACACTCCCTTGGGCTCGCCCTGATGATCACATGAGTGAATTCAATTGTATTGTTACCATAACTGGATGGAGACACATATTCCTAAAAAGCATAGGATTGTGTCCATGCCTTTGTACCGGAATTACCGGCTGCTGGCTCACATGACTAGATGACTCGCAATGTCATGTCTACATTGCTTTTTCTTGTTTTTATTATTAAGTCCCATGTTTCCTCAGAGCCTCTCGGCACCACAGTTAATGTATCATTGATTTATATTGGATGGTGTCTTCCTCCTCCTTGTTCTATGTACACCTGTCATTTCTTGGAAGACCGACTTATGGATATGGGGGCCCTAGGCCACACATTTTGTTTGTAAATGACGGTAGGCAAGCAAGGTCATTACAGCACACTGTTGTTGTTAAAGCACATGATTGTATGATAGTGGCTTGTTAAACTATGTCTACATTGAAAATGCTTTGATATGTTATGCAATTCCAATAAGAAACGCAATAAAAGATATTCAAACAAAAAATAATAATAATAATGATAATAGGCCTCAGTAGCTGGTTGGAAAATAAGCATTTGCAAAGCCAACATGTCTCGCCTATGCGAGAACTATTGGCTTTGTCAATGTGTTTTTTTAGCTATTTTGTGCAGCATAGCTAAAAGTATATCGCCCAAAAAAAGAAAGCTATGATGCGGTAAACAGTGGCCATTTCTTTACTTTCAGCCATGTTACGGAGTAGCCCTGCTGCTGTATATATTGGCAAAAAAATATTTACAAAGCTCCAGTGTAAGGGAAAGTCATTTGGATTTGTCAGTGTTTTTATTTCTTGTGGCTTGTCTGACGTGTGGGGCAAGCAATGCAGGACAGTGTGGGAGAAGGGTGGGATGGCAAGCAACACAAGAGTATGGCAAGCTAGACCACAGACGGCGGGAGGAGGAATGGAAAGAGCAAACAACAGCACAGACAGCGAGTGGATGGTGGGAGGGGCAGTCCAAGTTCTGACGGGGGAAGGCAGGATAGAGTAAGCAAAACCATGGACAGCTGGAGGAGAAAGGCAGCAAACGAACATACAGAAAGGGGAGACGGACTGCAAACACATGAACGCTTGACCCCTGGAAGAATTCTGGCATTAGACTGGAAGCTATACTTGGTCCATGCTCCACCAAAACGGGCAAGCACACACAGAGAAAGTGAAATCAGGAGACGCTCACAAATGAGAAGCAAGGGTATGAGAGTGGCATTGAAGCCAACCAACAGTAAGTAATCGTCAGGCTCTAAACCCTTTAAGTTTTAATTTTTTAGTTAACAAAATATATCTTTAGCACAGAAAGGGGTGCAGGAGGTAAAGAGCAAGCAACAAAGCAGGGCAAGACGGAAGGAGTTATGAATAGGAGTGGGCAAGCAGCAACACAGCATGAGGGGGGAAGACCACCTGAAAAACACATGCATTTTTTATGGAGTGCTGCAACTAAAAGACAAAAAGAGCTGAAAAATTGCCAGTAGTGGAAGGACATTGAGCAAAGAAGCAGTACTACAGCTATGCTCCAATTGCTTCTTTAGTGGGTGGCACAATGAGTGCCGTAAGCACAATAGTAGCATTTAATTTACAGGCCATGGGTACTTGCAGTACCCCTATACTAGGCAATTGGCAGATTCGATCCTGAACTGAATGTTCAAATGTCTGGTTGATTTTGCAGTAAGTGACAAAAGGTTTTAATTTTGCTGCATAACAAGCTCCAGTGGTGGTCCGCATCCCTTACACAGTGTATACAAATACCCCTCAGGTAGTTGCAGGTAACTAAACTCTAAAACCTCAGATGCCAAACGGGAAGGTTCATTTTCCTCAGATTTGGAAGCCTCAACTGACCCACTAATGAATTAAGAGAGGGTGGACAAGCAATTCAGTAGCAGTGAGAATCAAAGTTGCTTTACACCCATTAGTGCAACGAGAATGGGTGGCATGGACATTTGCTTAAACTGTCTCCCCACATAAAGGATAAGAGGTAGGATAGGAAAAGTGTCAGCAAATATCCGTGCGCAGTTCATTCATAGTGTATTTTCAACAGACTGCTCGTGTGGGTACCTAGAGGCAAAGCCTGAGCATGTTGAGATTTCTGGTGGTCAACTAATCAACTGTTGCCATCACCCACTTTGGAAGTACTACTGAAGTACTTGAGGATTCATCTCCCACTTGTGACCAGCTTAACAGGTCTTCAAAGTGACTGTCCACCCCCTGCAGATGCTCTGTTAGGAGCTAGATGTGCTGTGAAATGGCCCAGTGAAAAAATGGGACATGTCTATGACCTAGACTGAGGCACATCGAAATGTGCCACATTGGCAATGATTAGTTCCTTTTTTGAAAGTCACTTAAACTCTTTTCAATTATCCTTATTCTCGTCCTTTTCATTTTGCTCGCTGAATTTGTGGTCCCCACTTGACCTCATGCGCCTTTTTCCGCGTTTCTAGTGTTCTGCCTGTGCCACTCCGGGCCTCTTGAAAGAACATGACTGATGCGAGGTTCGTAAAAGACAGTGTTTATTAGATATAACCCAATGCATTTCGGGCATGAAAATGCCCTTCCTCGGGGGTCACTGCCATAAACATTTAAAACCGCCCGTTCTCCTCTTCATTATCAAAAAGGTGTGCATCCCACCCCCATATTGTTCAGTTAAATGGCCCAGTGCCATATTCACCGAGCTAATGCCGACAGCTGGAGCAAGTGAATGTCCCCTTGCTTCTGGACATAGAACATGGCCTGTCCGTGCCAAAACAGTTTTCTTTTGAATGAGCATGTAAAACGTTCCGAGAGCCACTTCTTTTATTCTCAGCTCTAGAAATTTGATGAAACTCTTTTGTTGTACTTGCATCCAGGTACCATGAACAGTCATGTTGTTCAGATGTGTCCCCTTCCTGTAAGAGAGGTATCTGTGCTAATGGTCATCTGCAACTGTGGTTCCAGAGATGGTCTGCCCAGCAGAAAGTTCTTGCAGTTAACTGTTTGACACTGTGGTAAACTCTGGGCTCCACCAAGACTAGATCTTCCTATTTATCCGTTGCTTGTGACCCTTGCCTGCACACACTCCTTAGCAGGAGCATTTGCAACAGAGCATATAGCACTATAGCAATGCACGAGGCCATAATCCCCATCCGTTTCCTGAATTTTCTTACTGTTAGTGAATGCAGTGTCTACAAAAGAGGAAGCAGCCTATAAAATGAATCAGTCACAGAGTCCCTTGTATCTCGGGGGACAGAGGAAACTTCCTTTATTCATCAATTTTCTCCTACAAAAGTGGTAAGTTTTCAAAGTCATACAGAGGTAGGTAGACACTGTAACTCCAGCTGTCATACCAGAATCCAAAGCACTGTATATAGTGGACAATGGAGTTCATCCTTCACATTCCGTTTTTGTGTTTCAAGTTGTCTTTGAAGATCCAAGGTCTCTTATTGGAGTAAAAAATAAAAAAATGTCAAATAGAATTGAAACCTGGAAGAGAGTTATCAGCATTAAAGTTATTGAACATATCCTTTTCATTCCAGATGCACAAATTCTTTGAGCGGAAAAAGTACCAGATTGGATCAGGCATGACAGCGCCATTTATACACTAGGATAATAACTTGTCCAGTCAGCGTTGTACAATGCCAGTAAGTAACTCTGGGTCCGAAATGACCCTGGAGCAGTGACAGAAAATAAAATAGTTTTGTGGGTCATAATTGCAGCATTGTTATTTAAAAATTAAATTTGAAAAGGATCAATTTGAACCCAGTTCAGTTCTTTTTTCGAATCTTTATTTGACTATCAGAGATAGCCATCAGAGAGCAATCATTATAACATCTTATATCAAGTACAATCAAAATAATATAATAATAATACCATTACATCTTATATGGCATTACCATAACAGTTGGGTATTAGTTACATCACTAATGAGGCAGAATTACGTTTTTGCACATGAAATAATCGATTACAAATGCTAAAATCCTATAAGAACTCATGTCAGCTCTATACTGCTAAAAACTTAGGGCTTTTCTCAGATTTATTGCCTTCAGAATGAACAGGGCAAAACTATAGCAAGACAGGGGATCACCTAATGTCATCAGGAATGTCACTGCCACTTTATGTGACCTGATGTTATGTCTAATAAAAAGTGGCTTTAAATAAAAACATCTAAGATTCTAATAAAATTTGCAATACAACAAAAAGTGCAACGTGCTCTGTTTACTTAAACTGTCACATGGACATGAATAATCTTCCAGCGGATGAGACCGCATTGAGGGAAAACTACAAGATAATGAAAAATGCCACCTTAATCTGTTTAGAATAAAAAGATGCTGGGCATAGGCCACATATGATAAGTAATTATTCGTACTCATCCCAGTGCTACTCGATATATATCCTCTTTACAACATTTAAAGACATGTTGTGTAGAAGAGAGAAATGTAGAAGTGGAGAGAAGTGGGAAATTAGTTTCTACTTTACAGTGCTTCTAAAGAGGTCCTGGAACACCACCAGATCTCTTTGTGATATTGTCCTGCAGTCAGAATTAGTAAAGGTGTCTCAGTCGGAACCAGTTCAAGCTCTTTGTCTGGAGGTATCTCTAACGGGAATCTTTACTCGAATAATTTCTAACATCATAAAATGGCGTATAATCTATTACACGCAGCACCAGACACATTAGGGTATCTTTTAAAATTGGAGACTTTCAGAAAGGAAGCATCTCGGTATACTTTTAATAGGAATTTGTCAAAGGCTGTTGAGGTTTCTCAATGCACTGTAGCACTTTTACAGGAGTGGTCCCCAGCGCATTTGAAGCTCTTTTTAGAACATTTGACTCCTAGAATCAGTTACGAAAATGACAAACGAATATTGCATTCAGCTAAAGCAGTATAAAGCATTCACTGAAGGCATGGATTAGCCGAGCCGCCTAATTAACCATCTGGCCTCGCGGTGCACCTTACTCTTTTGTAGGTACTCCTCACTTGTTGCTGGCCCCACCTGGACAGCTTGTGGGACCTACAAACGGGATTAGCGGGTAAGTTTATTGTTATTATTTTCACTGCCTTCTCTAACCCGGCGAGCATGGCATTCTAAGTGTGATTTTCATGCTGATCACGACAATCACGCCGGCGCCGGCCACCACCTTGTATTATACAGAGTGTCAAATGGTTTATTCTTTTGCGGTTTTAGCGAATCACTTATTCAATGTGCCTTCTTTTATAAAAACAAAGCTCCTCACGTCACTCGACTGCTGTAAGGCTCAAAAGACTGACTGTTGTTAGTGTTATGTGCACACCCCATACAGTATGTCTATCTGTCGTGAGACCAGCAATCACTACGATGCATGCCACGATTGAAGCATGCTAGCTACACACAGGACGCAGTACTACCTCGTCCTGGTTCACCCTCTCTCTCTCACAGTATTTCCACACACTGACGGGGTCAGTGCAGTTTTCACATCCCGTTACCCATCACGGTCACGTTCCTGTTGGCACCATATGATGGATTCGGGCCACAAATACAGCAATGTCAGTAACCGCTGTAACTGTTTGTTTCCTTCCTAGTTCCCGGGAGGTCCATAAAAGAAAAAAAGTCATGGCGCGACACTCTACAGGTCGTATTTTCGAGTCCTCTCACTTAAAAGGAATCTAAGCAATTATATGAGCACCAAAGGTCCTGATGAATTGCCCTTATGGCAAGAAACATGTCGACCACACTCACACTAAGGGTTGAATAAGGATTGATTACATTGCCCATCACTCCTTAATACCCCTTAATTTCCTTTTTTAACAAAGCAGTGAGCCAGACTATTAAAAAGTGTTTAATGGACTCTACTGACTTTTTTTAGAATACACTCACGCTCACTATTGCACTTTTTTAGGCCCCTCACTCTCACACACCCGTTGGCTCGGAATAAAAGAACTCCGCCAAAGCGCAGCCCCCCATGCTGCCCGACGGGCATTGCACCGCCAGCCTGCCGTAGGAGCAGGATACCAATGATGACGCTGGACGGCCATCGGATGGGATGACAGTAGTCGTCCAACCGGTAACCTGTGTGAGGTATCCTTAAATTCCGAAAAGGGTTCACATCATGCACTTCCCCTGTCATATCTAGTGAGAGATAAGCTAGCTTGAGTCATTCTTTTGGCTCCCACTGGGGAACTCTGTACAACTACTTTGCTTGCTACTTCTCAGGACGAGTACATTGGACCCCATTAAACATCGTCCACTTTTATTCCCCCTTTTTGATACTAATCCCAGCGTGCTTTGTGCACGGGAATTTTCCTTCTGAGGTTACCAGTGGCGAAGACTTTTTCGCCATTTTGGACCAAACCGCTCCAGTATTTACTGTGATAGGACAACTACTTTTGACACTCTGTTCTGGCTTGCGTAGTCCTTGGCACCCTATCCACACCGGTTCTTCAACATGGAGGATGTCCCGGGTCTCAGCTTCAATGAAGACACTATAGCTGAAGCGCTAAGAAACACACCATCACTACTCGGTAACCCCCCAGCCTCTGCATCTGGTGCATCTTCTGATGAATGGACCACATTGAGTGAAATGAAGAAAGAACTAATTAGAATAACGATCCATGGGATTATGATGACAGAGTACTTGAGGAGCAACATAGCACCACAGGGCTTAATTGTTAACATTATTCCAAGATTGTTTTTGGATGATAAACGCTTTAAAGTAGACTGGTACCAGGTCTCCTGGAAATGTACCAAGGATCTGTTATTTTTGATTAGCCAAACTGCGAAACGTCTCTCTGAAGCATTACAGGAGAAAATCTCAGCCCTTGAAGCGACCATGAAAAACGCCACCTCAAAGAATAATAAAACAGCGTTCACAACAAAGCTATCCGAGATCAACCAAGAAATGGCTGACCACCATGAATTCTTACTCAAGCAAAAAACAACAAAATTGGAGAAGGATATCGCTAAATTCGCAAAGGAAAATGTATATCCCTATCTTAAAGATGATTTCAAAGGGAAAAAAAGTAATTATTCGTCGGATGATAATTCAAGCGATGACACCAGACGTGGTTCCACAAGCAGTGACTCCAGTGGTGGCTACCCTGCGAGGAATACACGACCAACGCGTTCCTGGCAACATGGTTACCATCAAGGACCGGTGTTCCATGGTCCACCCCATATGACACCACCATGGCAATACCCTTTCTATCCACAAGGCCCCCCGCAATTCTACCCCCTCAATCCGCCACCTTTTCAAGGCAGAGGTTGGGGCAGAGGAAGAGGGCGAAAGCGAGGCGGGCAAAAGGGAGTACAGTGGCAGGACCAGACGTCAGCACCGACTGCAATGGAGACCAGGAGCTCAACATCCAGAGGGAGACGAGTCTGATCGTCAATCTATCGAAAAGAACCCTCTCTCCAACAGAGAAGAGTGTTTTGGAAAAAGGCCTTGGATTTGTCCCCACTCCGACTCCTGACTCCTTCCAGGAAATGATTGAGCTCAAGCAGTTCTTCAGGAAGATACGCCTCCGAGCTTTCTTTGACAATCGCCCTGAATTCCCCAGAGAAGACACAGGTCTTAGGAAACCTTCCACCTTCACCCGCTCTGATGGGATGGTACCTCCTGAAGTTCTGACTTTTGAGAGAGCGGTACTCAAGACCATGCAGAACAAACCATCCATCAAACCTTTCAATAATTTATCCAATGCGGAAAGACAGGCAGCTACTTCCCTGGGTAAGGATATCTCAATTGTCATCAAGCAGGCTGACAAAGGGGGAGCAACGGTCATACAAAACTATGACGATTATGACCGTGAATGTAGACGCCAATTAGCCAATACAACACATTACAGACCACTGACAGAGGACCCTACTAAACGACTGACTACCACCGTGATGGCTCTTGTCATTGAAGCTGAGACAAATGAGTGGATCAGCAAGAAGGAAGCAGAATTCTTGGTGACAACGGACCCGGTCATACCGTATTTTTACACCCTCCCCAAAATACACAAGGGCACCACCCCGGTCCCGGGGAGACCCATTGTTTCCGGTATTGGTTCGGTGTTGGAGCCCCTGTCCAAATTCTGCGACGCTTTCTTTCAACCATTGGTGAAACTCATCCCTTCTTATTTGCAAGACACGAGAGATGTGCTACGTCTGATTGCTGACATGGATGGAAGAGAAGACATCGATCTTCTCCTGACCCTTGACGTGGAAGCGTTGTACACAAATATTCCTCAACAAGCAACGCTAGAAGCGGTAGACTCGTTGATGCGACAAGAGGAATGGGTGTCCCCTACCCCGATATCCTTCATTATGGAGCTGGCACACATTGCACTCACTGAGAACTTTTTCAGATATGAGTCTAATCTATATCATCAAGTCCGTGGAACTTCGATGGGCTCGACCTTTGCGCCGAGCCTAGCATGTATCTATATGGCATCATTTGAGAAGAACTGTATCTACCCTCCTGAACACAATCCGTTTCGTGAGAATCTCACATGTTGGCGTCGATATATCGATGATATTTTGGTGTTCTGGAAGGGTGACCGACCCTCCTGCGAAGCTTTCTGCGTCTGGATCAATCAACAAAACCCATTCTTAAAGTTCACGGGCACCATTTCCGAAACATCAATACCATTCTTGGACCTTACCATCTCCCTGGATCCGACAACGATCAGTACCACTCTGTTTAAAAAGGATACTGATAGAAACAGTTTACTCCCCTACAACAGCCACCACACGAGGGCCCTGAGGGACAACTTACCCTTCGGGCAATTCCTCCGCTTACGGAGAAACTGTAGTTCCATCAATGATTTCAAACAAGAAGCAAAAACTCTACAAAACAAGCTCCGGGACAGGGGTTACCCTACACGGCTTCTAAAAACATCTACCAAAAGAGCGCAAAACAATAATAGAGAATCCTTACTTGAAGTGTATCCCAAAGAGCAAGACGATACGATTACCTGCGTGACCTCTTTCACCAAACATTCAACATTTATAAAAAAGACTGTCAATTCACATTGCGGCATTCTCAATTCCGCAGGGATGGAGCTACCGCGCCCACGCTTTGCATTCAAGAGGACAGCAAACTTAAAGGACACTCTGATTCATACCCGCCCGAAGAAAACAAGTACCCAGCCAGTCAATACTCTCTGGGACCTCCCACCAGTCACCGGGCACTACCGCTGTGGCTCTTGCGTAGTGTGCCCCCAGACCGTCCAAGGTAAAACCATCGAACTCCAAAGAGATTTTACTTGGACAATTAATAAACACACCAACTGTAATAGCTCCAGGTGTATCTATGTCCTTTTTTGCCCATGTAAGATGCTTTACATTGGGATGACCATGCGCCCTGTCAAACAGCGCATTATGGAGCACAACAGTAATATTCGCTGCCATAAGACACACACTAAACTCTATGAACACTGTAAAGAACACAACCATTCCACAGAAAACATTCGGTGGACTGTCCTTGAATGTTTACCAGCTATCAACCAACAAGCCCTCTTTAGACTTGAACAAAGATGGGTACATCGTTTACACACCGATGAACTGGGGCTCAATGATGGGATGCCCTGGACGACGTTAGCCAGATAGTACTTAACAAGGACTGTATTGTCCCGCTCCTAGTGACCACCATTGCGCTTTAAATGATCTTATTCCCGTTCTAAGATGGCGCCTTTGTTTACCTCCTTTTCCTCGCAGTCCGAGCAAGAGCTTCTTCGCTCTCTACCCCCGCGTGACGTTGCCTGGCAACCGAAGGGACACGCCTCCGTGGTGCGCGCGCAACTCGCCCTTATCCGCACCGGCCGGTGCTCCTCGAGTGTACCGGCTGTCCTGCTACTGGCATTGACTTGGGAGGGGTAGGTGCCTATAGGCCTGCTACCAGCGACTCTTGAGGTAAGGTGTGGATACAACCCCAAACCCCCGCTGACTGCCGCGGGCGCTCTGTTGTGCACGCTGCGGCTGATCTACCAGCCGTTCTTTAGCCCACGGTGAGCCGAGCCGCCTAATTAACCATCTGGCCTCGCGGTGCACCTTACTCTTTTGTAGGTACTCCTCACTTGTTGCTGGCCCCACCTGGACAGCTTGTGGGACCTACAAACGGGATTAGCGGGTAAGTTTATTGTTATTATTTTCACTGCCTTCTCTAACCCGGCAAGCATGGCATTCTAAGTGTGATTTTCATGCTGATCACGACAATCACGCCGGCGCCGGCCACCACCTTGTATTATACAGAGTGTCAAATGGTTTATTCTTTTGCGGTTTTAGCGAATCACTTATTCAATGTGCCTTCTTTTATAAAAACAAAGCTCCTCACGTCACTCGACTGCTGTAAGGCTCAAAAGACTGACTGTTGTTAGTGTTATGTGCACACCCCATACAGTATGTCTATCTGTCGTGAGACCAGCAATCACTACGATGCATGCCACGATTGAAGCATGCTAGCTACATACAGGACGCAGTACTACCTCGTCCTGGTTCACCCTCTCTCTCACAGTATTTCCACACACTGACGGGGTCAGTGCAGTTTTCACATCCCGTTACCCATCACTGTCACGTTCCTGTTGGCACCATATGATGGATTCGGGCCACAAATACAGCAATGTCAGTAACCGCTGTAACTGTTTGTTTCCTTCCTAGTTCCCGGGAGGCCCATAAAAGAAAAAAAGTCATGGTGCGACACTCTACAGGTCGTATTTTCGAGTCCTCTCACTTAAGAGGAATCTAAGCAATTATATGAGCACCAAAGGTCCTGATGAATTGCCCTTATGGCAAGAAACATGTCGACCACACTCACACTAAGGGTTGAATAAGGATTGATTACATTGCCCATCACTCCTTAATACCCCTTAATTTCCTTTTTGAACAAAGCAGTGAGCCAGACTATTAAAAAGTGTTTAATGGACTCTACTGACTTTTTTTAGAATACACTCACGCTCACTATTGCACTTTTTTAGGCCCCTCACTCTCACACACCCGTTGGCTCGGAATAAAAGAACTCCGCCAAAGCGCAGCCCCCCATGCTGCCCGATGGGCATTGCACCGCCAGCCTGCCGTAGGAGCAGGATACCAATGATGACGCTGGACGGCCATCGGATGGGATGACAGTAGTCGTCCAACCGGTAACCTGTGTGAGGTATCCTTAAATTCCGAAAAGGGTTCACATCATGCACTTCCCCTGTCATATCTAGTGAGAGATAAGCTAGCTTGAGTCATTCTTTTGGCTCCCACTGGGGAACTCTGTACAACTACTTTGCTTGCTACTTCTCAGGACGAGTACATTGGACCCCATTAAAAATCGTCCTCTTTTATTCCCCCTTTTTGATACTAATGGATTTTAAAACCCATGCGCCCTATTTACAATTTCAATTAGAACACGGGGTAAGAGGTTGTATTCTTTTACGTATGGGAATACTCCCATTAGCAACATACCTAGCCAGTTGGGACGTGTAGGAAGGTGGACACCTGACTATGGTTATTCCAGATTTTTTGCCTTGTGTTTAGCTGGTTTTCGACTTAGTTGGCCTGGCTCCCTGCTAATAGGGCCCCAGGATATCTGCTCTCTCCTTAAAATGGACTCCATGCACCCTAGGTGCATAACCTAATTGGTACTGGACACCTTGTCAGCTCCTATATAGTGCACTAAAGGTGCCAAGGGCATAGGTGCATCCAAGGCCTACCAGGGGCTGCAGCATAACTTTTGCCACCCCTGGCTGGTTCTTAAATTGACACAACTGGCTGATCACTCAGCTGGGGCAAGTTGGTGTAATCACCTCTTGCTTAGATATAGTGTACCTATATCTAAACCTAACTGGACACATATATACCTATCAGTCACTCCTATGGCAGGCCTTATCAATCCTGGAGGCAGGGTGCGTGGTTTAACGTGAGATGGTGCTCGAGCATGAGCTGAGCCTGTCTGCAGCTGTCGGGAACAACTCCCTAAGCTGTTCCGGGATAATGCCATACCATATACTCTTAAGTGCATTATAATCCATCGCGGTTATGTGCTAACTTTGGTTTGGCTTTATCAAAACATGTCGTGTAAGGTGTTATACGATGTGGAATACTATCCCCTCGAAAGTCCTGTCGACGGGGATAGCATTCCACCCTTCTAGAGGGAGAAGACATGTTACTTTACTGAAACGCGGTTGATTTCTAAAAGAGCCTCAGCATCACAAAATGGATGCTGCTGCCACCGACACGAGTCTGACCTCCTGCTGCTGACCGAAACTTGGCAGAGGAGGCCTTGACAAAGGGTTTCCTGTAGCAGGGAGGTGCTACACCTCCCCAGACAGGAGATAGTGTATTGGGGCAGGGTGGGTTGAATGAAACTAGACACTGCCTGGGGCGCACAAGGCTTCCCCTTGCATAATCCGGTCAAACCGGTTCTGGGGCACTCCAGCCCCAGTCCCAGCGCGACCCTGGACAAAGGGAAAGGGGTGTAACCACCCCCTTCCTGGGTCCCACCCATAGGAGGGACCTAGCAGGTAATCCAGCCCCCTAAATTGGTATAAGAATAGGAGCAGTGCCAACGCACTCAGATTGTCCTGACTGAAACTTATGAAACGAAACTCTGGACCCTTCGACATCCTACTCGACGTAGAAAACTGAAGAATCTCCCTTGTGGTCAAGGAGTGACCACCCTGTGTAAACAGGCACCATCCAGCACCTCGACGTTTGCTTTGTTGCAGTTCCCGCCGGAACTCGAGCGACAGAGTTCGACAAGACCCAGCGTGCCTGCCTTCTAACAGCCCGATCCACAGTCCCTGCAGAGTTGAGACCCGTGGAGGCGACCTGAAGCGTGGGGCCCGCCATCTTGGAAAGACCACGAGACGCTGACCGTGCAGCCCACGAGTGACCCTCGAAGGTGTGCATTGGGGTTTGAGAAGCTCCAGCCCTGAGCCTCTCTTGCACCGAAGCTCACCCCTCTACACTCACCGAGTGCTGCGCGGGGCCCTTCTGCATCTTTTGGCTCAACGCGTTGGCCCGGTCACTTGCCCGTTGGCTTGTGGCCCCTGTGCCGACAAACCTTGAAAACTGACTCGTGAGTCTGGTTGCTCCAGACTTGCACTCGCTCCCCTGAAAGTTAGCACCCGCTCTGACCCTCCTGGTCCGAGTGATAAGCCATCTTTGAATCCTGCGTGGGTTGCGCTTGCCAAGGGTTGTTTGCTCCAATCCGGAAGCCGACACCGCCGACAGCAAGAGCCTGCGTAGGACAGCTCGTGATCCACTCCTGGACATCCTCGGTGCCCCAGAGTCCACGTGGCAGCGGAGAGAAGCGACTCGTCAACGACCTGAAAGCGTCCGACATTGCCTGGTTCCTTCCCGGTTCCACCCTGGTCACTGCTAAGTGACCCAGACTCTGTCCCCTCTGCTTTCAGATCATCTTTAACTTCGATCCACCCTTGGATCACACCGGACACTTCTCGTCTCGACGCCTGCAGCATCTCCAGCTCCAAGCACCAGCAACCTGCGTGACAAAACCCGACACTACTTCGCACCTGTGCACCCGCTTCCTGTGGGTGAGGTAACTCGACAAGGCCGGTGTTCCTACACTGGTACACACCTCTAGTGTATGTGTCTAAAGTTTCGTCCTTCTAGGTTGAGCGGAAGTCTCCTTAAACTGTAACTTTATAACTTTTACGCACCATTGACTTTGCATTGGTGCATGAGTGTGCTTTAAGCACTGCACCGAATCCCGCGGGCTTTTCCCGACTTTAGCATTGCTAGTCCCGACTGCTCCCAGCAATTCCCTAGGCCCTAGGCCTAACCACTGTTCGATTGGTATCTCTTATACCACTTTCTTAATATATGGTTTGCGTGGCCCCTGGGCCTCATCCATAATTGTGCAACTTTTATATGTTTAACTGTGCTTTTGTTTAAACGCTTGTGCCTCTGCACTCATAAAGAGTACAGAGGATTATTCTAGTAATAAATATATATATTTTTATAATATATAACTTGTGTGGTGTCCTTTCATTTGATATTACAGGATTGTGATTGGTAAAACAGCTCGCTTAACACGACCTCTTGAGTTAAGCCTTTAAGGCTGCTTAGTCCATGCTACCCTTAGGATAGCTTGTCTATAAGGTTGACTTACAACCATCACCATAAGGGATTGTTTGGACTGATACAAGGTACCCCCAGAATTGGAGACATCATATATCAGGCCAACTTCTCACAGGACGGTATAAATAACAATAAAGGCATATGTGAATTGTGTAAAGGAGGTCGACAAGATTTACTTCATGTTTTACTAATCTGTCCAAACCCAAGAATGGTAGAGGCTCGACGACGATATATAAAACCTATCCAATTAAAGCATAAAGCGACTCTAGCTCATGACTTAATTATGCTGTGTAACTCTCCAGCCAATCAATTAGTTTATCATAACTTGTTTAAATGTTTTTAACGTTTTTTGCAATTGTTTTAAAGTTGAGCACATAATTGTAACATTTCTATTTAATAGAATGTTGCACAGGTGGATTTTAAAGCATTTTTATTGTTCTATTTTATAATGAATTTTTAGTTTTGTGATTGTATTTTAATAAGGATGAGTTCATGTGAATGTATTTGTTGATCTCAATTGACAGCAGCTCAGATCAAAGGCCGCAGCTCAGATCAAAGGCCGCAGCTCAGATTTTGCGTTTGACTGCGGCTTACGGATTGCGAGCCTTTAATGGGCGCCTTCCATCTGATAGTCCAAGCAGACCAACTTTCAAGCGGGGTACTTGCTGTAGCCATTTGGACTACATAATGGTCTTAATTCCACTCTGGCCGATGGCAATAGACCTTGTAGTGGACGAGCGCATCGAAAGTGACCACCTCGCGCTTAATTTGAATATTGGTTCGGCATTATTTAACTTGCCTCACAAGGGAGGATCGGCTAGCCAGCATACCAACATTGACCCACTGTTGTCTAATAATCACAGAGCACTGAAGTGGCCAGTGGTATTGGAGAATGAGAATACCTTAAAAAGAATCTATGATTTGTATGTAGACCTTTTGTCCCCTTTCGATAATGTCCCAGTGCACGAGATCACTATTACAAGGATCCACGAAAAAATGACTCTGGGACTGGGAGAAATAATAACTAAAGCCACCAAGCCAATCAAAACAGGCAAGAGAAATTTAGCCAAAGGCAATGCTTGGTACAATAAAGCCTGCCGCCATGCTAAAAAGGAATTAATTACGGCTACAAAATGTAAGGAAGTGCCAATGCTCAGGGAAAAAAGGAGACTATATAAGGGGACACTGCAAACGCAAAAAAAAAGTTGGGATGGAAAAATTTGGTCGGATCTGCTTGAAGCATGCAAAGCAAACGACCAGGTAGCCTTTTGGGGCATGATAGCTAGGGGCACCAGAGACGGTACCCCCGCCAGGGACACGTTTCTTGAGGCTAAAGTGTGGATTTCACACTTTTCAACACTATACCTCCCGATTGGAAACAAGCCAACACTGGACAATCATGAAATAGGGCCAGTCCCAAGCGAGATACCTTTGACCTTTAGTATGGCTGAAACTATTGCTGCCATTGAGGCAACTAAATCCGGGAAAGCACCTGGGCCGGACAGGATACCGAGGGACCTGTGGACACACGAAAATATGCTATGGGCTCCATATATAAATTGCGTTTGTAATAATATTGCAAGGGGTGCGCCAATTCCAGAGACATGGCGGGGCTCCGAAAGAATAACTATTTTTAAAAAGGGTCACAGAATGAACCCGGCTCATTATAGACCTATTAGCCTGCTCGACGTCCTTCAGAAGGTATTTGCACACCAAGTATTAACTAAGCTAAGTGCTTGGATGGAGGAAACTAGTACTCTAACCAAGTACCAGGCTGGTTTTAGAGGGAAAATTAGCACTGTCGATCAAGTGTTCAGATTTTTATGTATCATCTGGAAATACATCAATATAAAGAGGGCACATTTGTATGTGGCCTTTGTCGACCTCAGGGCGGCTTATGACCTTGTGCCTAGAGGTGCCCTGTGGTCGAGACTGAGAGATCAAGGGGTCCCTGGGAATATTTTGAAACAGATTATTAATCTTCACGAGGTTAATTACACCAGGGTGAGATGGGGACCAAATGGAGAATTGACTGAGCGCATTGACATAGGGAGAGGTGTGAGGCAAGGATGTGTCCTTGCACCCACACTATTCTCCTTGTATGTCAATGATATACCGGGCACCCTCTTGGGCTGCGAGCATGACTCTTCCAAGTTGGGCGGTGAGCATGTGCCGGCATTGTTATTTGCAGATGACACTATTTTAATCTCACATACACCTAGAGGATTACAAAATCTACTTGATGCCTTTCAGTGTTATTGTGATGAAAGGTTTGAAAATTAACTCGTCCAAAACCAAGTACATGGCGGTTAACCCTCACAGAACTTTTAAAAAAACACTAACAGTTAAAAATGAAATGATCGAGTATGTGCATAGTTTTAATTATTTGGGTATTACTCTAGACACCAAAATGAACTGGAAATCTCAAGTGGCTAGAAGTAAAACTCTTCTTGTTCAAAATCTAGTCCCAATGGCCAAAAGACACAAGAATAGCTACTGTAAAGCTGTGACCCCTGCACTAGAGCTATATAAATTCAAAGCCCAATCTGCTTCACTTGGGGGCTGAATTATGGGGCCACACAGCTAAATGTGCCTTTATGACACACAAAAACATTTTTTTCAGACAAATATTAGCAATCCCATGGCGCACACCCTAACTTCCACTTACAATGGACCTGAACATACATCGCACTGACGATCATGCCACTTTGCGACCGTTGCTATATTGGGTACGTCTCTGAGCAACAGGTGAATTAGTTGACTACAGAGATGCCCGAAAGGAAGTCATGAAAATAAAAAATACAACTCGCCTGTTATGGTTGAACCACATCCAGGATTGGTTTACAAAGCTCGGGCTATACCACTATTGGGCTGAGCCCGATTGTCTGACCCTGGGCTGCAAAAAGCTGCTAAAAGAAAGATATTGGGATTACCTCATTAGCTCCACGCTATGGAACCCGAGGGGAGGTGTCCTAACTCTTGAGTTCCTTAGTGTGAAAACAGCGAGTAGTTTCGAAGGTTTCATGGATGAGATTCTACCCTCCTTAGCGAAGTCTCTGTATTCAAAATTTCGCTACGGTATACTGCATATCAAGGCTAATACTGCTAAATGGGTGCGTAATGTGGATAATGCAGGGAAGGAAGTCTTGGCTAAATGTGATTTGTGCACTATGGGAACAAGAGAGGATGAGGCACACATACTATTTTTATGTTCGGCCTACCCTTATTCAAGGAAGAAATGGATAAAACCTATTTGTCACCTTCTGGGCTTTAGGCATCTTTGTGATGCCGAAAGAGTTCTAAGAAGTGAGACTACTCAATCCATTGTTTTCAGTGTAAGCAGATACCGTTTCTCTGTGGAGATAGTGCGAAGGAGACGCGGTCTTAGACTCTGAGAACATAGAGATATAGCCTTGTGTATCTGATGCATTATAGTAGCTGGAAATTGGTCATAGGGGACAAGAATTGGTGTCAGGATTATGTATATATTGTATAGGAAAAGGAAGTAATACTGTTTATATTAAGTATGTTTTACAAATTTATACTCACTGCAAGTCATTCGACTGTATTAATTCTAACAAATGGCAAATGCTTTTTTTATGTTTTTTAACTAGAAAAATATGTATTTATTGTTTTAATAGTGCAATTGCCTTCGAAGGATTTTTTTTTCCTTTTTTTAAGAAATAATGAATGTGAAAGTGGGCGTGCCTTGAAAATTCTGGGTTTCAAACGGTTTCCTTTTTTTTAACAATGATATGAATCTTTTATGGTTTTGTTCAACCGAAATAAAGATATTTGACTTGATCTCAATAGAGGTCTGAATCAAATAAAATATTGTATTGCATTGTATTGTGCTGCGGCGTCTCTCTTGTCTACATATTAAAAAGTGCACCCTCAAAATGTACTGGTGGAAAGCAGTAACTGGTTTGAGGTTGGGCTCAGATAATATAGTCTCTCATTTCCCCTCAGATATGTTGCTCGCATACAGTGACTTTGCAGGTCCACATACATTCATCCACTCAAAGAAAAACTGATGCACACAACAGCAAACTGCAAGTTGTTCATAAATCTGCCACCAAAACCCACTGAAATCCATTGACACTTCAGGTGCTTTATGATATGACACCTGCATGTGATTTGTGTAAAAGTTGAAAAGATTTAGCTGGTGTAGCTAGCACAAAACAGGTATATTCAAATGCCAGAGGGGCATCCATTATAATGGTCAAGTTACTAGAACTTTGCAGGACTACAGAATATTTAAATGAGACAGAACACACAATGTAGCGGAGGTGTCAAAACAGGACAATAACACTGCACTCTTTGTCCTCTTAACATACAAACCATCACCATATGCAGTAGGAACAAACATGACACAGCTAAAATACAAATTAATAGAACAAAATAAACAACTATACATTTTATGGGGCCATCAGGAGAGACTCTACCTGTCACATGAAGGTATTATGCATTATAATGCTCCATGTTATGATAGGTTTGTTTTGTAACAGAGCTGCCAGTCCAGCAAATGGCCAATTCAGATAAAAATAGACGTGTCTGCACTTTTCAAACATTGGAGATCACCTGCTGAGGGCACCGAAAACTACAAAAGATGCAATGTGCATAAAGGAAAAAGTGGTAAACCACAAAAAGGATAAGATCTGGCAGTAGGGCCAGAATAGTCAACTTTGGAACTGACAAACCGGTTTGAGTCTTGGCGTTGGGTCAACATTCTGTGGTTCTGGGAAACACCTAATCTTCCCTTGCCTAAAAAATAAATGTGACCTTGTGTAATGTAACAGGAGCTCGTGTAAAGCACTCCAACACCTTTGGGCAAAGTTCAACCTTAGTTTGCTCTATATTAAAGTGCAAAAAATATACATAAGCAAAGAACACCCATGCATTTCTACCCTTAAAACAGAGGGCCCAGAGTGGGATCAACTTAAGGCAAAAGAGTCAAGGAAATCTTACAAAGTTCTTACAAAGGAAGGAAGGACTTATGAACGACAAGAGAAAATCATAACATTTCAATCAAAGTATACCCCAAGACATTCATATACTGAGTAACAAGCAAAGAACATGTTTTGAGACAGCCGACAGAGAGTGGGTGCTATAGTGTGGCAATATGATGATGTGAGCTAGTCATGCAGATTGGAATGCTGGGATTCAAACAGAATAATGATGTTCACAATATAGAATCCTGCAACCAAACAGATGGTAAACAACCTTTAGTACCCGGCTGTTACACCGCGTACCATTACTTTGCAAGTGTTACAACGTATGCAATGTTACAAGTTATCCACAGCGTTGTGTGTAAATGGACGCGCTTCCGTAAACGGACGCGCTTCCGTTTCATTACAACGGTGTAGAGGTATTGTCCCTTTCAAGGAACAGTGAATGCGGCCTAATTTGCCTCTGATTGATGTGTCATCATTTCGGGCATACAAGAAGTAGAGACTGTGCCCTGCTTTTCAAAAAGAGGGAGTGTAGGAGGAACATGCATCCATACCCACTATGCGCGTGTACAGCGACATAATTTGTGATTATTCAACAGGTGACTGCAGACTTTAAGCCGGAGAAGACAGGCACCGAGGAGAGAGAGGTAAGAGGGGCTGTGTGGTATTTAAGGGTTAAGGGTAGGGGGAGTGTCGTGCAGGGGTAGTCTTTTGGTTTAAGGGTAGTGTAGTTGTGTTTGTGTAGAGTAGTGTATTTGGGTTGAGGGTAGTGTCTGAGGTCTTGAAAGGTAGTGTTTGGCAGTAGAGACAGGAATGGGGGAAGGGGCAGTGTCATGCTGGGGGTAGTGTTTTAGGGTTTAGGGTAGTGTTGTGGTGTTAGTGTAGTGTATTGTAGTGGTTAAGGGTTTAGGGTAGTGTTGGGGGGTCATGCAGAGTAGTGTTTCAGTGTAGGGACCATGAAGGGGAGGGGCAGGGTTGTGCTGGGGATAGTGTTTTAGGCTTTAGTGTAGGGTCGGGGTGCGTACAAGGTAGTGTTTGGGACTAGGGACAGGAATGGGGGTGGGGCAGAGTCGTGCTGGGGGTAGTGTTTTCGGGTTTAGGGTAGTGGTAGTGTAGGGTAGTGTTTTAGGGCTTAGGGTAGTGTCAGGGGGTTGTGCAGGGTAGTGTTTCAGTGTAGGGATCGTCTTGGGGGGTAGGGGCAGAATCGTGCTGGGGGTAGTGTTTTAGGGTTTAGGGTAGTGTTGTGGTTTTTGTGTATGGTAGTGTTTTAGGGTTTAGGGTAGTGTCGGGTGCGTGCAGGGTAGTGTTTGAGTGTAGGGAGCAGGCTAGGGGAAGGGGGAATGTCGTCCAGGGGGTAGTGATTTAGGGTTTAGGGTAGTGTAGTGGTGTTTGAGTAGTGTAGGGTAGTGTAGTGTAGTGTAGTGTTTGAGGTTTTGGGTAGTGTTTTAGAGTTTGTGATGTGTAGGGTAGTGTATTTGTATTTAGTATAGTGTTGGGTTTTTATTACTAGGCAAGTTTTTAGTTCGCATACATTAACACATTAATGTAAAGGTATGTGAACTAAAAACTTGCGTAGTAACTGTATTTGCTAAGAAAAGCATCGCAGTAAAAAGCTGCGAAGTAATGGTACGCGAAATAACAAGTCATTTTCAACTGAGACACGACGAAGACAAACAATGCTAAAATTGGAAGAGTGTCTGATCATTTGAAGGAAGTTCATGATACTTCAACTGAAGGAATCAACCATAAATTGGCTTGAAGACAAGAGGGCATGAGCTTGGTTAGCAAATAAAAAAATGTATGCTTCGAAATTTGTATTCAAAATAAAGCGGTGCTATAATGCATTCCACTTACCTCATCATCCGGATGAAACGTGATTTGTGTTGATCCGCCTCCTAAATCCAGCATTCCCACCAATTTCTTTCCTGAATTATTTAAACTGCCTGAAACAGAGAATTTCCCACAGTTTATAAAGTAAAGCTAATCATAAATGATTTTTCAAATTAAAGTCTGAAGTAATAAAGTCACATTGTTCCATTAACTTTTCTCATTTGCGCAACCCTTCAAGCAGAACTTACACTGAACATCTACTTGTTGTCTGCTTACACTGTGCCAATGGCCCCAAACATGGCAAACCAGATTACTTCAACACGTTCAGAGCACATCACTAGAGCACTTCACACCCTACACTAGAAACCTCTTAAACACTGCGTCAGTTTCAAGCAACAAAGCATCACTTAGGGAAGAGTTGGTGATGGTCCTGAACCTTGTCATGGATTCCATTCGATTAGCAACAACATGCCTCCTAGCCATATCACAGTCTCAGCAATTCTATGGAGGTTCTCCAATATCCATAAAAGTCACTTAACTCCGCAACACAACTCATAAATACATCACAATTCCCAACCTTAAGCAAATCTCTCAAAACTTGGCTCTTCCCCAAAGCAAATAAAAATTCACCTTCATCAGACACCAAATGACGACAACTAGAACTGTGAAACAATCTCAAACAAAGCTCTACATGTGTATATGTGTCTCGTGGAAAGCACTCAATACCTGAACCCTAGCTTGCAACATCTAAATGTGCACCAAAACACTGAACAGCACGACTGCACGCAAATAAATACCTCACTTACACTCAGAAGACAGTCTTGTTTTTTCAACACCAGAAGCAACAATGCTGTCAGGACAACATTTAAGCAATACTCCAAGCATGGTACACTCTTCGCTCCTTACAGAACGACCTCACCCTTGCATACTACTTCCCTCGACCTCCAAAAGCATGAACAGCACCCACTCTCAGACTACTAGTAGACAAACTCTGAACCATTTTTGCAATCATCCACCAAAACGTAAAGGATTCATGCACCACATCACTTCGACTAAATGCTAGCGCTTACCTTTTCGGGTGCCATGTTATTTTCTAAACATCTACCATAAAACCCAAGGCTAACCCACTGAAACGTGGTGCTCTTAAGAAAAAGCTCATTTTGTCTTCTACTCTCCCTCACCACCTGCCCTGTGTGATCCATACTTTTTCCAGTTTCCTTGCAAGATCATATCTATGAAAGTGCCAATGGCCAACCAAACAGCTGTATGTCTCTCTAAATCAAACTTGAATACTTCGCCATCAGAGGCCTGCCTCCCGCTCTCTTATCCTACTAATGTTAGTGCTTTGTGCATGCCTACTTGCATACATGAGAAAAACAACTTCTTACAGGATCTTCTGCACATATACTTCCCAGCTACTATATAGCTACACTGACTTTTCAAAGTGTCCAAAATCATTCGGGAACACACTCTCAGACAATCCAGATTGAGTGCTTCACACATTAAATAAGTAAAACAACACATAACTGGATATGCATAAACCACTTCCCAGCCCACAAGTGTGTCTACCATATACTATACGGTGCCATGAGACTTCAACATATACAGTATAAACACAGTTAGTCTGTCAGTATCCGTGTATGTGTGGTAGCAGGAGAGTATAGTTGATGCTTAATGATAAATTTCTCATCCTATCAGAACAAAAGCAAGATCTCTGGTGGGCAGTAAAATCCATTTAGCCTTGACATCACCAAACTGGGAACCACCAAGTGCAGCACCTAGAAATCTAGTAAAATAAGCTTCTCAAGCAATGCAACTCCACTTCAGAATTATAACACAGATTCCTGCGCACGCAAACAGAATATAAACAACAATGTGACAGTAAACAGGATTGCAAAAAATAAATTTTGTCCAACGTCGTTTTCATGGAGGTTCATATATCTCTCCTTTTTATTAGGTCATCAAATCAGCAATAATATACAGCCAGCCGACACGTGTTTCGTTGTAGGACTGTACATACACAGTAACTACAACTCTTCAGGGCTCAATGGCTGAATCCTCAGTAGTTAGGCCCAGTTCCGGTGATAATTCCAACCCGGAAGGGTACCCCTTGCAGTATTATGCGTGAAATAAAGTGGTCACCGCTGTGTATAAAAACCAATCCAATGCGCCAGCCTAATCCATATAGTTCCAAAATTCAAGTAGGTATGGTCGTATTCAAATAGTGTTATTCCAAAATTTAGTCCGTAACCCACGGGTACGTGTGGCACGAAATTCTCTGGACTCAATCGCCCTCGCTAAACTGGCGTCTGAAACCCGGAAGAATTAAGCCAGAACCCATCTTTTAAATGACATTCTTATCGGTCAGCAATGGAACCTTCAAGAGCCTTGCCTGCAGACAGCACCTAGCAAGAATCCCTTTTCTGTTGCCATCTTGATTTTGTCTGTATTAATATATCTCCATTGCTCTCTAGACAGGTCTGCCCTATCTATACATGCACTTTAGATTGATAATATTTTTAAAGGATACCAATAAATCAATATGTGACACTGTACATTTTATAAAGTATATAACCAAGATCAGCATGCATTAGAAAAATGAGACTCAATGCAGTTCTACTTTAAATACTTCAAAAGACTGCTGTACTTCAAATAACGGTAAGCAATATACACAAAGACACACACTATTAGTGTATTGTCAGAGCTGAAGACAACTTACGGGTCAGGCTCATTCAAAACAACAGGGTAAGTGATAATATTGCATAACAGTGACAAATTCAGGGCAGCAGAGTTGAGATGGAGGGGTAACGGGAATCATCTTTATGAGAAACCCATTTGCTTTATAAAGGAGAGAAAACTGCAGAAAAGGCCTGCATTTTAAAATACTGCAATGTTCAGAAGATTGCTTTCAGCTTCAGAGCAGTCATCGGGGGCTGCTTTTCCCACTGTTCCCCAATGCCAGAGACTTTGGAAATTAAAGTCGGGACAGCTCAAGCACAACAGGAAACCAATGATGATCGCTTCAAGGTCGAGACAGTACTCAAGCAGATTTCCTTCAAGAGCCCGACAAGTTAGAAATGGAAGAAATGTGGGCAAAATGGCAATGCTCTTGAACTGCTGCTCTTTATCACTTCCCTATGCAAAGGGTAGCTGAAACTGCAGTCAGTTCTTTCATCCTATGTTTTGCCAGAGGAACTAAGTGCATCTTACTCCTATCAGCAGGCCAACGTGTTGTAACTGCTCCTAAAATTGAAAGCGGAGTCCTGCAGTCCCAGTCCTCATTCAGGTGCCCGTAGGTCACTAGCAAACAAGAGGTTTTGCATCTGCATCATGGAAAATTGCATGGAACAAGTAAAATATCTGGCATGCACAGAGATGGAGCTTTAGACCATGTCTACTTTGTGAATCATCTGTGACAGAGTGCGCTCTGATCAGTCAATCTACCAGGTGGAGGTAGACCTTTCACATCAACAGGACGATTGTTGATACCCAACAGAATGCAACCTAATCTAAGGACCGGACCGAATCGCTTTGTTTGCCCCAAGCAGCCCACTGAAACCTAGAGACCTTAGGGTAGTCTTCCTAGATAAAGGTGAAAATACCCATCAAGCAAATAGAGAGGGCACAGCTTTTCAGCATCCTCAATCAAAAGTTGTGTTTGAGGCAAAATAATCTAAATCATGTAGTAATAGTTGAAGCAAGAGAAATAGGTTCAGGAGCTATCACAAGGAGTCGGCGTATTCTCCAGTCTGAACCACAATGAAAAACTGAGAATGTCTATGTCTTTAATAATCACAGAAAGGGAGTGAGGTAAAAACTTCACATGAATTCTTATTTATTGATGTCTAAATCTCTCATACGCTTATGTGTATCATGGTGTTAGGGCATCTAGGGTCACATTAAAAAGAAACCTAGGGTGGGAATGGATTTGTCACAGTTCCAAACCCAAATGATTCCAAACGATGGACAGCTATCTTAAGAATCTAGCTCCCAGAGGCACTCACAAGAGCATCAGTGATCCAGACTTCAAAGAACTGGCTGGTACATGTTGAGTAACCAGTGCTATTTTGGGCTGGAATTACAGAACTCCCGGTGCATCATACAGCTTACTTTGCAATGCGCCCTCCGTTTCAATGGGAGCCAGTGCAGAAAACAGTGCACTACAGACAACTGATCAAATGTAAAGAGCCCAGAGGCAAGAGGAACATCAGTATTTTTAATGCCCTACAACTTTCCAGTGTGATATTCTGACAGGCCTAAATAGAGGTTATTCCCCTAGTCTAAGCGAGAAAGGATGGTAGCATTGAAGACGTCACACTGTTACTGTATGGAAATAAATTAATCATTTTCTTCATGGTCCACAGCGAAACAAGGCATGCAGTCCAAGTATTATCAATTTGGGTGCCCCAATATAGGTCAGGTCCACCCAAAAATCCAGGATTTTTACACAGAACTGGATAAATATGGAGTGTTGCCTAAAAGTATGTCTGTAAGGCATCTCATCACATCAGGGAATCTCTTCAGAAATCAAGATCTTATCCTTGTCTTAAGAACGTTTTCTGCCATCCACCTGTGAATACTTGGCAGGCAGGTATTAAGGGTCAGCCAGAGTTGATATATCCCAAAGTTAAAACGATTCAGGATGTCATCCACATAAGGTAGCACACAGAAACCAGAGCTTCGATTCAGCAGGAGAGAATAGGTACCAGTTGTAAAAAACATAAAAGAGTGATAGCTACCATTCACAAGCATATCTGATTATTCTCTCCTGTGTAGCAGTGAGACCGGTTTGATTCTCGTTACACATGCAAAGATGATTAATACATACCTTCTGTACAAACAATTTGTGTTGCAATTGGCATGTGTTTAAATGATCCATGGGGAGCACAATGCGATTCCAACAAGGTCTTTTTGCTAGTTATTTAGGTACATGGCTGCTCACAAGAGGATCACACTTACTATATCTAAGTTCTGTGTATTTTTTAACAGCATTGTCTACTCACTATTTGTCTTTCATTATGTGTTTCTGCAACATCTCTCCATAGAAGTGGAAATGTAAATTCAATAACTTTTGTGATGTCATTTCGAAACTTGACTTAAAAGTTTTAAAGGACATAATTGTTTTTGAATGTGTGAAGCTCTCTTTCTTAAACAGAAAATGTATATAATAACGTCGAATTAAGTCATCTGTATGTTGTATGCTGTTCACTGAAAAAAACATAGAGGAACAGATTTCACAAGAACCCCCGATTGACACATAAATGGTTTTAACCAAATCTCCACGACCGAAAAGATTGAAAGGTTGTTATTCTGTAAGTTGGGGATTTTGCAGTAAATCTGTACTGTGTGTGTCAGGTCATCTAGAACTACAATAGCTGCTTCACTTTACGAAGGGCAAGTCAAGTATTAATTGGAGAGATCTGTTTGGTCATGGGGTGCTGATACTTAAGCACAGTAACAAAGAAGCTTTGAGGTCAGAAATCATCTTCACAACCCTTCGAGTGTCCTGTGGTGTCCTGCTTGTCAGGACACTAAATGACACAGAATGGCAAGGTGGTGGGGGTTCCTTGACAGGCAGACAGCGAGTGCACAAAGGCTGAGCTAGAAGTTACATCTGATGGAGGTCATTTGTGTATCTACTTAATCTTAAATAAACCCTCTCCCAACAAAGCTACTTATCTGCATGTTACTAAAGCACATCTTCCACCACAACATGCCCCCATGCATAATTATACACATACCGGTTAAAAAATTCACAGTGATCCATGCCGAAATTCCTGTTGGGAAACAAATCATACAGAAGGTATCAGGGCTGTGCAATAGTTAATATTTGAGGACAAATAGATATTAAACTTCATAGAAGATGAGGAGTTTCGACATTTTCACATAACTGCCATTTCAAATTTCGAAAAAGAGAATACAACAAACCATACTTTCTAAGCTGCATCACTTTAGTACTAATCTTTTTTTTCCTCATGGGTGTATTTCCTACCCATCTAACATCATGAACATTCTACTTCGGACAATAGCTCTGTGAACGCCTATTGGGACATCAGTCCAAGTATATCCTATGCTTGCTGAAAGAGAAAGTGATTTGTATGACAGCGTGAAAGTATTTCCTATGCTTGTTGAAAGAGAACGTGATTTGTAGGACTGCGTGAACAGGCCATATTTAGTGTATCTGTAAAAATAACTTTTAAAGCTCATGTGCTAACCAGTGTCATTCTGTGAATTGGGTCAGACGACAGGCAAAAAAATTAAACTACAGTCACATAAAAGATCTTGGGCCAATAGGGTAAGACATCGCCAATCTGAAGTACAAATCAAGAACCAAGTTAAGTGAGAGAGTAGTAGGAGATGCATGTGAGGGAGCGGGGGAAGAGTGTTCATATGGAGACTTGGGTGACAAAGACTATCATTGTTGAGTTTTGAGTTCACTATGGAAGTGAAGTGTTGGCTGTGTGTAAGAGAGAAAGAGAGAGAGAAGAAAAAAATAATAACTGTGAAAGAGAAAGAGAGAGAGAGAGAGAGAGAGACAGACAGACAAAAAGGGTGCAAGAGAGACAGACAAAAAGGGTGCAAGCGATACGTTGGTAATAAAACCTGAAGGTCTTCCTTACAGATTTCACTGAAAGTCTGCAAAATAGAAAAAACTGCTGATTTTCAAACACTTGCAGGAATATGAAACGGCGGGGGGGGGGGGGGTGGGGGGGGATTTGGCTTTGGGACAGGAAGTAAAATTGGTATCAATGTGTTGCCGCCAGGATTAACAGCTTTATATCATGGTTGTAGAGATAAAACTGGCTTGAAATATGGAAGATGATCCTTGACATTGGGTTCTAAGTCACTGAGTAATGCAAAAAGCAAATCTACTAGAGGAATAAGACAAGGTGTCTTTCTAGAGCTATGTGTAATGAAGTAAGAAAAAACGATCACTTACCTATTAATATCAGTACAGTACTCTTAAGCTAGTGAGCTCAGAAGTCATCTAGTGGTGTCACTACAAACTAATAGATTTTCAAACAAGCTATAGGGGAAATTGTTCAGGGAAATGGGGTGTGGTAAAAGTCAAGCATCTCGGTTGATACTGGGGTAGCTGAAGACTATCAGCCTTATTTAGAATTTGGAATACTCTGTAACAAACATGGCGAATGTCCAGTAATCCCTATGATAGCCTAAAGCTTTTGTTGCCCTAAGTGGGAAGGCAATGGCCAGACTTGTGTCCCGTCGTACTCACTGCGCCACTGGACTCAAGCTAGCCTGGCTGAGGAGGGGTGATGCCCTGAAACCGGTCCCAGGATGCTGGTTTCTGGTCCAGGGAAGACCTGGCTTGGCAGTTCGGGCTGGGCTGTTCCCATGAGGAACAGGGTTAAGACTGATTTGCATATGGCTGGGTGCAAAGATCGGTGGCTTGGTTAGCAAAAGAACAATGGATTAAACCCAGATCTTTTGTGACTGGGGGTGAATATTTGCATTGTTCAGCATTCCGTCCATCACTTGTTCCTTTTGCTATTATAGATGTGACAGATGCAATATAGAGGATGGGATATGTGTCACGTTTGACAAAGCATTTCATCCGTCAACCTCTAAATCAGGGCCACATTATTAACAGATTGGTTGTCAATCAAGACGTGCTTTTGGAAAGAAGGGAGGTAGCAAGATAATTTATGGAAAGAACAATGGGTACAAGTGGATATGGAAGGCTTGTCAATCAATGCACCTGATACTTGAGAATGACATGTACTAAATGGATTTAAAAGACAATTGGGACAAATTTGGTTGTTATGTTGCATAGGTTACAACTTTGGCAAAACTCTACAAGGTGTTCTTTCCACCGGACGGTGACACAGGTGAACTTGGTTCAAAGCACCAGCGATGTAAGTGAAAGATGGGTTATTGTAGCCCTGCGAGACGTTACTCAATGGGTAACTAAAATAGTAGTATTGCTATTGGGTTACTAACAAACCATAAAAGCATCGTCGGCACCCTGGTAACAATCACAAACCTTATTTCGTTTTTCACAGTATCACAGACAGTATACAAAGTTGAAATAACACTTTTAAGTAAAAAATAATTTATTACTACAGGAATAATTTGCTTCTTAGTGCATCTAAAACTACACAGAATATTATAAAAACAGCAAGCAGACATATTATAAATAAAGAGAATAAAATTAAAATTTCTAGCATGTTTTAAAATGTCATCTAAAACGTAACATGCTAATGCCTATTTATATGGGCTACACTAAGAGGGCATGGAAGACAGCGCAACCTGCGGCCTAGAGATTCTTAGGGAGAAGAGACCCCCGCATATATTGTTGAAAGCAAAGGCTGTCTTTATTAGCGGAGGCGTTAAGACAGTGCTCCCCGCGAAGGGCAAACACATGTTGCGGTAGCAGTCAGTCGGTCTTTCTCTAGGACTCAGTTTTATCAGCTTCTTGCTTCAGGCAAGATGTAGCATCTGGGAAGTGTGACGTATGCTGGCAGCAGGCGAGACCGTCTCTGACAGAATCTCAGGCAATACCTGGGTAAAGGACCTCTCCTGACAAGTGGTCCAGTGGTAATCCTCATATACTAAATCTTATCAGACAGTGGAATTTCTGATATGAGTGTATGAATGTCCGACATAGGTTACGTGCATCAAGGTGTGCATCCAAGACATTTCCTTATGACATATAATGTAAAAGGACGTCAATTAAGACCACATTATTTTGATTACATGTCTGTATGTGTCCTAGTTAACCTTGACATGGTGAAGAGTATACTTCTGACCCAGACGAATGTTGTGTTAAATGTGGTATCTATTTCATCAATCGTATGACTAGATGCTTTTACAGTTCTTTGAAAGATAAGTTCAGATGACATCTTCATCTAACGGCAGACATGCCAATTATTCTGCAAAAATTGGGAAAGATGGCAACATCCATTGTTTGAGAGTGAGCAGATGGCAACCTCCATTAGGCAAGATGGAGTCGGGCCTATATGAGATGGAGTCGGGCCTATAAGAACTGGAGTCGGACCTAAGGGACTTCACGTCAATTATTTACCTTAGCTTGCGTTGTTTGAGGTAAAACATGAAAACATACACATTTATTTTCATAGTAAATTGCTCTAACTAATACGGAAACAATGAACTAGAAGATACAAATTAAAGTTGGAAGAATTAACAAAGCAATGTTAAAAAACAGTTTAAAAAAAATAGTAACATTTTAAATTTGGTTTCCAAATTGCCCGAGACACTGGCACGCTGCCCTAGCCTCTTTCTGTAAGCATCAGTCAGCATCATACATCTGTGGCCAATTACTATATTTATAAAAAAAATGTGCAGTTACAGTGCAACTAGCCGGATTGGTAATAGTGGCGGAACAAGGTGCTTACAGCGTACATGCTACAGCTGTGGTTAAACTAGCGTGGGTATATCTCACTCGTTCGAGGGGCAAGAGTGAAAGGAACCCAGTGGGTGACAGGATTAAACATACTCGCATTCTACACACAATGTCATGATCATACACAACCTCACAAGCACTGCAAAAACTCACCCCTAGAACAACCTATTTTAACTATTTTCACCTCATTGTGCACTACCCAGCCCCCACACCCGCACGCACCTTACGGCTTCTTCTTCAAAAGATCCCCGGCAAAGAGCCCCGGTTTCGGGAGCCCCTTTAGGCATTGCAGCGCCGGCCTGACGAGGGGCAAGCGCCTAATGATGAAGCATGACACCTCTCCGGGTGTGTGAGGGCATCATGAAGAAAGACTTGTCTTCCCCCCACGTCCTCACAGAACTGCACACCTTTTTCGAAATCTAAGCCTTCCTTGGGAGCCTGTGTGCAGGACCTCATAACCCAGCTCTCTGCCCCTCCCTCTTGAAAAAACAATCACTATATTTAGCACAGGATGATCTAGCAATAATGAGTGGGCTACCGTAACAGAAGGGAGTATTAATAGTAGTAGTCAGGTAGCAAATGTTTACTTTGTTAGCCTGTTGCTTCATTTGTAAACTAGTTCCAATTTTCCTTTTCAAGAGGTGCCAAATTTTTAAGTACCATTTACCTCCTCATCTAGCACGTGATGAAAACACAAACATGCTTCTCAGTAGTTTCAAGGCATTACTATTACCACTTGCAAAAGGTACATACAATAATTTGAAGTCCATAAAATTGACTCAAAATTGCTTCACTTAGTTTAAATGCTACTCCACTGGCTGTCTCAGGCAGAGAGGTCAAACATAAGATGGTCTTGATGCTATTTTAAAAAGTGCAGGACTAACAGCCACCAATAGAAGTCTCGGAACAGCTTAAGGAACTGTTAGGGCAGCCATAACTGAATCCAAAGGCCCTTGATGTCTGCCAGGTTGATTCAGGCTGGTCACACACATCTCAGTTAGAATTATTGAAGGTGAGCTACCTTTGTATTTTTCTTAACATTCCCTCCTTCACCCCATTGTATCACTTTGGGACAGTTCTTCCCACTTTCATCATTATATTTGGAGGCGAGGGGAAGAAACTCTTTTAAGTCTGCAGTTTTCTGGCTATCGTGCACAACATCAGGCCCTCAAGGTCACTTTTGTCACCTACTATCACGCATTAAAATCATATGATGGGAAGATAAGTATGAGTTCCTGAACACATATACCCCACCTCCTTCACCCTTGGCATGTCGTTAAAAGTGAGGATTCGTATTACTGAATGATGTTCCTGCACTCTATATATGACGTAAACTGCAGGGCCATGCTCACAGAGACTTCCTAAAATAAAGGTACAGGCGGCATGTTCTCTGAAGACGGTTGACAAATGGTTGAAAAGGCAGTATCAACCAGCGTTTTATTCCCCGAAACTCCTGTATTTTACATTTATTCTGAACCTCCTTTTCCTTTCTCACTGCATTGACAGTTCCAAGCATGATATTTCAGTGACAGAGAAAATGAATGGTGTGGGTGAGGGAAATAGTGAAGGAGTGTCATTTGCACTGCTTCCAGTGATGCTAAGTGGATGACTGCACAACACCAAGGTTTTACTTTATTGGCAAAGACGATTTTGCAAATTAAGATTATTTGTGTTTCTCATGAAAAATATTTCTCTGACATGCCAAGCAATTCAACCTTCTTAATGCCCTGTACTCCAGTGTTCAGTCTGACTACGTTTCTAGCTGCTATCTCCATCAGCACTTCTATTGATAGAAAAACTAATAATTGTCCTCCTTTCACTAAAGAGGGCATAACTTTCCAGAACAAAACAGGTTAACCCAAGTCTGCAATCAAGGATGGCTGTGTGACTGTGTGGGTATGTGTGTCTGCAGAATCTACAGATTAACCACCTGACACAGCAAATTAAATTCATAAACACTGACAGCTGAAAACTGCAATTCACGTAACTGTTGACAAAAGGTTCAGGGCGAAGTTAAGAAGCCCTTTAAGTGATCAAGAGATGTGGAATTGTTACTGGAGATTATCCCTGGTGGGTACTGTTATTTAATTCCAAGGTAAGTTGAAGTTTGTACAATTAGATTTCAAATGGACAACCAAGTTAGTCCATATGCACAGTTCTCTCGGAAGGTAGTTAAGTTGATTCAGTGGACTTGCATATTGTCAAGGTGAGCAAGGGAAAAACAAAAGACAGGCCGGAAAAAAAAAACTAAAAGGGCAATATGGCACATCTGTCTGCTTTGTTCGAATACAAATGGGTGTGGGACTTGACATGAGGGAAAGGGTTGTCAAGCTGGTCCAACACAATTGGAAAATCATCTTGACTATTGTCTTGAGGGAGGAAAACTTATGACTGACATGACATAACTTGTTATGCTGTCTCCGTTCAGGCTCCATCAGCTTAGAAGGTACTTTGAGTAAAGGAAGATAACCTTACAGAGGAACTGTGGACTCAGCCAGCTCTAAAGGAACAAACGAGAGATGGAAATAACGGAGACATACTTTTTTAAATAACACTGCTGTGGTATTGTGAGAAAGTGGATTCTTGGTTGGCGTGGATGCTTACTCACCACAAGTAATAATGATACTATTCTTGTTAGGTGCTTTATAGATTTCAGTAAATTAAACTTGAGCTCAACCCACAGTAGTTATGGCACCGCCCAGACAGGCTTAACTTAAGAAAATGTGTGAAGAATTTAGAAGTACCAAAACAGTTAAAAAGTCGAACATACAAAACACAATAAACACCTCACTCTAATTTCACAAAAATAGAGAATATTTTAATGAACAAAATGAGACTAAACAACAAAAATCCAATAAGGGGAACATGGATATACATTTTTACATTTTGAATTAAGTATGCCAAAAAACATCAACCGGGCAAAAAATTCACCCGAGACCAGAGTAGTCAGCAGGACAAGGCAGCAGATTGGATCTGGAGACAAGGATGTCGATGATAGGTTGCCAAAGAAGGAGGTCTCGGTGAAGCAGTCGACAAGTGCAGGAAAGCTAAAAGTGGAAAAGTCCAGAGCTTGAGCCCTGTAAGCCATCAATGTCAATGGACTGTTGCTCATCGTGTGGTCTGGTAAAATTTTCAATCTTCAGCCGTTGGTCCTGATTTGGCGGGCAGGTTACTCCATTAGAAACGTGACGAATATACCAGTCCACCATATTACAAGTTCATTATATCCTAGGACACTTTGTAATACAACAGACGGGATATCTGTCACAGTTGTAATGGATTAACACATTCACCAAACCATAAATCAGGCCTTTAGTCTCTTTTCTGGAAGTTGCATTCCTTCAGCCGGGCGACCCTGCAGACTGTAGCCAGAGAGAGTTCGACCCTTGGAGTCAAGTGCACTGAATCGAATTTGGTAGTGCAGAGAAAAATGTAGTGGGAGCTGAGGAGAAGAACGTAGCGGGAGCGGAGGAGAAGAATGTAGCGGGAGCTGCGGAGTAGAAAGCAGCAGGAGCTGTGGCGAAGTCAGGCCCACCATTGATGCACCTTCTGTGGATTGGCTGGCAGGTCCCATCTTCTGTTGGTTCTCCAGGCACAAATCTTTGAAATAGTATCCAAGTATCACTGTTTAGGGTTAGGAAGGAGAAGTAGTCTCTGATGCTTAGCTAGGGGGTCCAGGACCTAAAGGACTCTACTTAGAAAGCAGAACTCACTCAAGTAGAAACCACCAGAGAGGTTTGGGGGAGATCAAATTAAACATGGTCAGCTGGGCTCTTCAAGAAAGTGGGCTTCTTGCATCTTTTGAGTTGCTGCAGTGTAACAGCAGGTTAGCCAATTGGCCTATGGAGTCCACTTCTAGGTCCTGGGTACATGCAGGAACAGGTACCGCCCTCAGAGGCCACAACAGAAGGGACAGTCCTGCTTTTATCTTCCACAGGGCCAGCATTGTTCTAAGGAGGGTACTGCGGGTGCCACATTTATGGCCAGTGCAAGCTTGAGGTGGGGTGCAACTCATGGTCACTCCCTATCCAACGAGGTAAACATTCCCTGGGTTGTCCCTACCCACTTTTGCAGCACTTCCCGCATGTTTTTCTGTAAACTATTCCACAATTACCACTCCACATAAAAACCAAGATGGCAGTACCTTTCTTCGCCTGTGCAGAGTTCCCTGTGCCCACCCAGAGGTATTGGTAAGATAATGGGCAAAACATCCCAAGTGGTCACTTCAAACCCATTTTGTGGTATCTGTGCCTCCCACTGAGTTTTGAGACAGGTCAGCTATAAGGACACAAGGGAGGCAGGTTTAGGTCTAAGCTGTATCTCTCAATGACAAGGTAGGTTTCCTATGAATTTCAGGACGGGGCTGAGCACAGCTTTCCTGGAGTATCCATATATTAGGCTTAGGGCCAAGAAAAGTAACAGTTTGAATGGTAATGCCATAGTCATGTAGTTATTATTGAAGCTATTTTGATAATGTTTACATAAACAAGACAGCGAAGGAGTCTCTCTCTGAGATGCACTTGGTGCATGCGTCTGTATGCTCAGACGTGAGTCCCAGGCTCTCCACAACACTGGAGTCAAGCTATCCAGGCTGAAGAAGGCTGATAGCCAGAAACCGGTCCTTGGATGCTTGATTCCGGTCTAGGAAAGACATGGCTTGGTAGTTCGGGGTGGACTGTTCCCATCAGGCACAGGGTCAAGGCTGATTTGCATATAGCCATTGTCTGACCTAGGGTGGTGTGGAGTGCAAAACAACAATGGATTTAGGCCCAGATCTTTGTACTGGGGTGAATGTAAGACATTGTTCTGCATTCTGTCCATCAACTGTGTTTTTTGCAATTTTCACCCCGAGTGGGCTGGGTATGCTCAGACGTGAGTCCCAGGCTCTCCACATCACTGGAGTCAAGCTATCCTCGCTGATGAAGGCTGATAGCCAGAAACCGGTCCTTGGATGCTTGATTCCGGTCTAGGAAAGACATGGCTTGGTAGTTCGGGCTGGACTGTTCCCATCAGGCACAGGGTCAAGGCTGATTTGCACATAGCCATTGACTGACCTAGGGTGGTGTGGAGTGCAAAAAAACGATGGATTTAGGCCCAGATCTTTGTACTGGGGTGAATGTAAGACATTGTTCTGCATTCTGTCCATCAACTGTGTTTTTTGCAATTTTCACCCCGAGTGGGCTGGGTATGCTCAGACGTGAGTCCCAGGCTCTCCACATCACTGGAGTCAAGCTATCCAGGCTGAAGAAGGCTGATAGCCAGAAACCGGTCCTTGGATGCTTGATTCCGGTCTAGGAAAGACATGGCTTGGTAGTTCGGGCTGGACTGTTCCCATCAGGCACAGGGTCAAGGCTGATTTGCATATAGCCATTGTCTGACCTAGGGTGGTGTGGAGTGCAAAAAAACGATGGATTTAGGCCCAGATTTTTGTACTGGGGTGAATGTAAGACATTGTTCTGCATTCTGTCCATCAACTGTGTTTTTTGCAATTTTCACCCCGAGTGGGCTGGGTATGCTCAGACGTGAGTCCCAGGCTCTCCACATCACTGGAGTCAAGCTATCCAGGCTGAAGAAGGCTGATAGCCAGAAACCGGTCCTGGGATGTTTGATTCCGGTCTAGGAAAGACATGGCTTGGTAGATCGGGCTGGACTGTTCCCATCAGACACAGCGTCAAGGCTGATTTGCATATAGCCATTGTCTGACCTAGGGTGGTGTGGAGTGCAAAAAAACGATGGATTTAGGCCCAGATTTTTGTACTGGGGTGAATGCAAGACATTGTTCTGCATTCTGTCCTTCAACTGTGTTTTTTGCAAGCATGCAGCCACAAAGCCATCTCAACTTATACAGAATTATTTTGGAATGAAGCAAAGTTGTTACATCTCTAATTTGCGTTCTATAAGAGAGCATTGTTTGCATAAAGATGTAGCAACAAATGTGCTAACAGGAGTGTCCCCTCTCCACAGGAAACCAATGGAAGCTAAGGTATAAAGAGCAGCTACAAAATGGAGGGCTTAGACACATGGCCAGCATCTAAGAGGAACATACTGAAAGATCGTATTACAAATGCTGCAGCTTAATAAGGTAATCAGGTCAACTAATATGACTTACCATGTTGTAAATTAGTTAGGTGCTACAGTGATGTAACTATATGGGTAAAGACATTTTTGAATAATAGTTAGGGATTTTAGGAATCGGGATTTGTGACAAAACATATTTGGGACTTTCCTTGGGTTAGCACTGACTTAAGTTACAAATTCTGAGATTTAGTCATTATTAAAATAATTCTGATACATATGTTTTATAGTTAGTTTGTGAATGATAAATAACCAATCACTGTGTGTGCCTAATGTTTTAAGGAACCAGGGTGTAGCTCTGCTTTATAAACAACCCCAGCAGATGAGAGATACACTGATAGGGGCAACTGACTCCTTGTGCTTTATTTCTAAAAGAGGATAACTCAGAGACAGGAGCAAGAGATACTTACCACTTCGCCTTTTCTCTGAAGAAGGTATGATAAGTGTATTTCCTCGTTGAAAGAGGGAGAGGTTCATAGCCCTTAATATCGGTGCTACCTGCAAGCATATATGCTAACAGACCCGATTCATTCGGGAGAATTCCAATTTCTTTTGTTTAGATAAAAATGGCTTCATTTTGCATATCTGCTGCCTGAAATTGGCTTTTCATCAAAGAACATCAATTGGAAAAATTAAGTCCCCTGTTTTTTTTCTTCCAATTCTCCCTCTTTCTTGTTTCAAAATGTTGGCATGGACGTGCAAGCAAAGTACAACCATTGCAGACATGAATCAGTAGTGGAGAACCTATGTACTGATTGGGGTACCTGTGGGAATTAGACAAAACATGATGCTCTTCAAGAGTTGTCATCCTTCTAGACAGACTTCTGAAGCATAGCAAATGTGGATACAAACTGCATAGTGATAAACAAGGGCTCAAGTGTGAGGTTTCCTTAAAAACCAGAAAACAAATATGCTTGAAGGCTGCTGTGACGAGACCAAGCACCATTGACTGGTTTTACTAAGTGGACAAATAGGAACTGAATTTGAGTGATGTGCAAGTGATGTAGTCTTGGAACTTGGCTGAGTTACTGCTTACATTTAGGTCTCATCTTTCCTGTCAGTCTGGCGAAGAACTGCCAACAAACAGCGAAGTGATGGGGACTGTAGTAGAAGGCACATCCCTTATCAGAGCTACAGCTAGGATTCTATCAGTTTGTGAAGAGATGAGCTCATTCACATGATAGCCAGCAGCAAGTTTCCTGTTTGTTCTTCACAGAGGATTTGGGGAAAAGGGTTAACAAGTTAAAACAGTCACCCTGTAAATGTAATTTAGCTAGATTTGTTTAAAAAATACAAATAAAATATATGTATCCAGTTCATGTAAGCTGTATTTTCTATGTCTAAAGAAAACAAATATATAATAACAGAAAGATTTTCATTTAATCTTTGCCTACACATTTAGCATCAAAGACCACATATAAAAGTTCTGCTCCACATTTGAACCAAGAACATCAGAAACTAGAAGTGAAACATTTAAATGAACAGAACACGTATATTTTGCCTGAGTAATAAGGAACTAATATTTAAAATACAACACATCTGTCATGGAAGCGTACCTTCATCAGTGCCATTCATAATAGTGACACAATCATCTCCTACATAGAAAGGGGAGGCTTCAAAGATGTCCTTTACCTAAAAAATACAAAATTGATACAGCAACGCTTAGAATTAGGCAACTCTGGTAAAATGTATTTCACAGTGGTTACGAAAACTACTGTTCCGCACTGACATTCTCAAACGAAGATTTTAAAAAGTGAAAGAAGTATGAATTGTTTCTTACCAGTACCATACTCCTGCATGGGTTTCATCTTTAAAGTTTCATAGTAAGGAAAATATATTTTGTAGGAAGAGTTTTGTAGAACATAAGAATAACATTTTAGGCCCAACTGATTAGGGGCTAAATCGCCCAAAAAAAAAAAAGAACCACCGACAAGTTTATCAACATCTTCTTCACTGTTTCCCATGTGTGCCATTCTCTTTCTGTTGGGGGTAGAAAAAACTTCACCAACAGAAATAAAATGACACACATAGTACAGCTAAGAAGGTGTTGATTCCATTGTCTTTGCCATAATCAACAGATGTCCAAATCTGGAATTTACATCACATTTACTTATTAATGTCCACAACAAAAATAAATATTGTCATCGAGCAATGAAAACAACAGGGCCAAAATGCACCCACACCTGAATTACAGACAGCAAAACTAGTAGGTGTTACACATCAACAAACCAAAAAAAAAACTACTTAGAATGCCATTTTCAAATAAAGTGTAACAACATGTAAAGTAACTTTCTACAAAAAAGCATTGGCAATTTTTTTATGGTGAGGCTGCACAACGTCAATATACATTAATTTGGCCAACTGATCAGATAGCGCAAGATCTAAACCAATACCATAAGCATTCATTTAACATTCAGAGGAGTTACAATCTTCAGATAATTTTGACAATAAGAGAAGATATTTATTGTAATGGCGGTGGCCAGATCTTTGCTTTTGCAGAATTGGCGTTCAATTCAGATTCCTTGTATTCAGGAATGGCTGCAGAAAATGAAAAGAGTCAAGAAAAGCGAGCAAATGTATGCATTAAGAATCGGGGGATTGAGAAAATTTGATAAAATATGGGGGAACAACTTTGACAAAAATTTTAGACATGATTGTATAGTATATACTGTGAAAACTTTTATATGAACTTTATTTTCTGTATCATGATTAAACATGGCACGTAAGAATCTCAATAAAAAAATAAAAAAATAAAAAGAGGCTGCACAACGTCTTTCCCAATGCTTTA